>NC_057814.1:280248199-280257630 GCF_018294505.1 Triticum aestivum | reverse complement strand
GGCTGGTCCACGTGGCGCCCTCTGGTTGGCCCGGGGCGGCGGCGGCTTTCGTCCGTCCGGACCGGACGTGTCCGGCGGCGCGGGGTGGAAGAAGACTAGGGTTTCGCCCGAATTTCGGAGGGGGAGGTGTTTTTATAGGTAGAGGGAGCTAGGAGACTCCAAATGGAGTGCGGTTTTCGCCCACACGATCGTGATCGAACGACCGAGAGCATGGAGATGAGTTAGATGGGTTTTGGGCTGTTTAGAGGGGGGTTTTGCTGCAACACACAAAAGGACTTTGCGGTTACCCGGTTAACCGTTGGAGCACCAAACGACCTCCAAATGGAACGAAACTTGACAGGTGGTCTACCGGTGGTATACCAAGGCCACTTGGCAAACCTCGGTCCATTCCGAGAACGTTTAACACCCGCTCATGAAAAGAAACAAGAGGAGTGCGCCGGTGCACATGGGAGTGTCGGATTGCAAAACAGACAACGGGGAAAATGCTCGGACGCATGAGACGAACACGTATGAAAATGAGATGCACATGATGACATGATATGAGATGCATGACATGAACAAAAATGCAAAACGAAAATGAAACCCAGCCACGAAGGGAATATCATAACACATAACCAAAAATGGCATGTTGGAGTTACAAATATGGAAAGTTACATCCGGGGTGTTACAACACTCCACCACTACGAGAGGATCTCGTCCCGAGATCTAGGACTAAAAGAACTCCGGATATTCGGAACAGAGATGGTCCTGGCGTTCCCAGGTGGCTTCTCGGTCGGAATGGTGCGACCACTTCACTTTCAAGAATTTGATTGACTTGTTGCGAGTCTTGCGCTTAGTTTCTTCAAGAATAGCAACGGGGTGCTCATGATAAGACAAATCTTCTTGTAGGTCAATCTCTTCGAAGTTGATGGTGCACTCAGGAGTCTTGAAGCACTTGTGAAGCTGTGACACGTGGAACACATCGTGCACGTTCGCGAAGTTGGAGGGAAGCTCAAGTTGATAGGCGAGGTCGCCTCTTTTACCAATGATCTTGAAAGGACCCACGTATCTAATGGCAAGCTTCCCTTTGATACCGAAGCGACGAGTGCCTTTCATTGGAGAGACGCGGAGGTAGACATGGTCTCCGATCTTGAAAGCCAAGTCACGGTGCTTACTATCATAGTAAGTCTTCTGGCGCGATTGCGCGGCTTTGAGATTCTCACGGATGACTTTACACATTTCTTCAGCCTCTGTGATTAAGTCATTGCCAAGAAGTTGGCGTTCACCAGTCTCTGACCAATTGAGAGGAGTACGACACATTCTGCCATAGAGGATTTCGAATGGGGCCTTCCCCGAACTCGCTTGGAAGCTGTTGTTGTAGGAGAATTCGGCATATGGAAGACAATCTTCCCATTTCATGCCAAAGGAAAATGACACAAGCCCTGAGCATACCTTCAAGAATTTGATTGGCTCGCTCGACTTGGCCACTAGTTTGAGGATGGAAAGCTGTGCTGAAGCGAATGTTGGTGCCCATGGCCTTCTGGAAGGAGTCCCAGAACTTAGAAGTGAAGATGCTTCCACGATCTGAAGAAATCAATTGTGGAATGCCATGCAAGGAGACAATCCTGGAGGTGTATAGCTCTGCCAACTGAGCTGCTGTGATAGATTCTTTGATTGGAAGGAAATGAGCCACTTTAGAAAGCTTGTCGATGACAACGAAGATAGCATCATTTCCGCGCTTGGACTTGGGAAATCCGGTCACAAGTCCATTTCGATATGATCAAACTTCCATTCTGGGATAGCAAGAGGATGGAGGAGACCAGCTGGTCGTTGGTGTTCTGCTTTCACCCTTCGATAGACATCACATTCATTCACGAATTGAGCGATTTCTCGCTTCATTCGAGTCCACCAATACGACTGCTTGGGGTCATGGTACATCTTCGTACTTCCAGGATGAATGGAAAGAAGAGAATTGTGCGCCTCATTCATAATGACTTTCCTTAGATCACCTTTAGGAACCACAATCCGGTCCTCGAAGAATAAAGTGTCTCTGTCATCAATGCAATAGCACTTGTATTTGGAAAGACCCTTGTCAATACCACGTTTCACCTTCTTCACCATGGTATCCAGGAGTTGTGCCTCACGAATTTGATCTTCCAAAGTAGGAGAGACTATGAGGTTGGCAAGAAAGCCTTGCGGAACAACTTGGAGATTCAGCTTGCGGAAAGCTTCACAAAGGTCCGGTTGAAATGGCTTGAGGATTAAGCTGTTGCAATAAGCCTTCCTGCTCAAAGCATCGCAATGACATTGGCCTTGCCTGGAGTATATTCAATACTCGGATTGTACTCTTGAATCATTTCGACCCATCGAGTTTGCCTGAGGTTGAGGTTTGGCTGAGTGAAGATGTACTTGAGACTCTTGTGATCGGTGAATATGTCCACTTTTCTTCCCAACAAGAGATGTCTCCATGTTATTAATGCATGGACAACTGCCACCAACTCAAGATCGTGAGTGGGGTAGTTCTTTTCGTTGGGCTTCCACTGACGAGAGGTATAGGCCACAACTTTCTTCTCTTGCATTAACACAGCACCGAGACCTTGAAGAGAACCATCACAGAAAACTTCGAATGGCTTGGATTCGTCAGGAGGAGTTAAGACAGGAGCTGTGACGAGTTTCTCTTTGAGAGTGTTGAAAGCAACGTCACACTTAGGAGACCAGACATACTTCACATGTTTCTGGAGGAGGTTGGAAAGAGGCTTTGCAATCTTAGAGAAATTCTCAACGAATCTTCGGCAATAGCTTGCAAGACCAAGAAAACTGCGAAGTTGCTTGACATTCTGAGGAGGTTCCCAATTCACAATTGCAGACACCTTCTCGGGATTAACAGCGATGCCCTTGGCAGAGATGATATGACCAAGGTAAAGAACTTCATCAAGCCAAAACTCACATTTGGAAAACTTCGCATAAAACTGATACTCTCTGAGCTTGTCGAACACCAATCGCAAATGTTTGGCATGATCCTTCTTATTCTTGGAGAAGACCAAGATATCATCGAGATACACCAGGACGAATTCATTGGTATAGGGGTTGAAGATGAAATTCATCATCCGAGAGAATGTTGGAGGAGCATTGACAAGGCCGAAAGACATGACAATATATTCATAAGAACCAAAGCTTGTTCTGAATGCTGTCTTGGGAATATCTTCTTCACGAATGCGAATCTGATAATAACCCATACGAAGGTCAAGCGTGGAGAATACTTTAGCACCTTTGAGTTGCTCGAATAGCTCATTGATGTTGGGAAGTGGATACATGTTCTTGATTGTCTTCTTGTTCAATGGACGGTAGTCGACACAAAGTCGGTCCGTACCATCCTTCTTCTGGACAAAAAGAACACCACAACCCCATGGAGATGAACTCGGTCTGATCAAACCCAGACGCTCTTGTTCATCGAGCTGTTTCTTCAATTCTTTCAACTCCTTTGGTCCAAGCTTGTATGGACGCTTGCAAACGGGTTCAGTGCCAGGCTCAAGATCGATAACAAACTCAACTGGCCGGTGAGGAGGCATACCCGGAAGCTCTTCTGGAAAGACATCTTGATACTCACAAACGACTGGAATTTGAGAAATAGCATCCAACTCACCCTTCTCATTGAGAGAAAACAACCGAATGGTTTCATCACGAGCGGCATAGATGATAATATCCTCAAAAGAGTGTGTCAATTGAATTTCCCTGGCAGCACAATCAAGTTGAGCCTTGTGCTTAGAAAGCCAGTCCATCCTGAGAATTAGATCAATATCCGAGTCACCAAGGACAATTGGTTTAGACAGAAATTTATAGTTTCCCATCTTGATGGAAACATCCAGAACCACCAAACTAGAACTCAAACGTTTACCCAGAGACACGACATCCATGGGTTTACCCAAATGTGAACAAGTGAATTCATGCTTTGCAACAAATGATCTTGACATGAAACAATGCGATGCACCAGTGTCAAAAAGAACTTTTGCAGGTAAATCATTAACAGGAAGATTACCCATTATCACATCAGTAGATTCCTCCGCTTGAGCTGCATTCATCATGTTCACCTTTGCGGACTTGGGATTATGCTTGACCACCGCATTGCTGGAAGATCTCATAGGAGGAGGAGGCAGAAGGCGCCTTTGATTGAAGCACTTGTTAGCATAGTGACCTTTCTGCTGACACTTCTTGCAAGTCACCTCTGAGAGTGGACGATGATAAGGAGCATTCGACTTTGAAGCTTGATTCTGAGACTTGTTCTGATAGCCAGGGTTGGGTGGGTGGGAAGATCCATGGCCACCTTTGTTCTTCTGCTGGTAAGACTCACGAAACGGAGGAGGAGGAGGCAACCAGAACTTCTGTTGCTTAGCAGCCACTAGTGAGGAAGAAGAAGACTGAACTGCGTCCCTGACTCTCTTCTTAGAAGCCTCACACTTGAGCTGAGCAGCCTCTTGCTTCAGTGCCATATTGTAGAAATCATCATACTTGGTCGGCTCAAAAAGCACAAGAGGTAATTGCAGATCTTCTCTGAGGCCACCTCTGAATTGATAGATCATGCTCTTCTCATCAGGAACATCTTGCTTAGC
Organism: Triticum aestivum; assembly: GCF_018294505.1. NCBI lineage: Eukaryota > Viridiplantae > Streptophyta > Magnoliopsida > Poales > Poaceae > Triticum > Triticum aestivum. The sequence goes on along the minus strand of NC_057814.1, from coordinate 280,253,044 downwards.
GAAGCGAGCGAGTTTCTGAAACTGAGTATTGTATTGATACACGGACATGATGCCTTGCTTGAGATTGCGGAACTCCTCACGCTTGCTCTCAACAACACTTTGTGGAATGTGGTGAGCTTTGAAGTCTCGGCGGAAATCATCCCAGGTAATCACACGACCTCCTGTGGAATCTTTGTATTGTTGATACCACTCGGCAGCTTGATCCTTGAGTTGAAAAGAAGCAAACTTGACAAAGTCCTCAGGCCTGACATTGCTACATTCAAAATGCTTGTTGATGTCCACGAGCAAATCATCGGCGTCTGTGGCCTCGGCACAGTAGCTGAAAGACTTGGGATGACTTGCGAGGAACTGGTTGAGGGTAGCGAAGTGAGGCTGATTGTTGCCTTGGACTTGATTTCCTTGATTGCCTTGCCCTTGGATGCGTTCTTGCAAGAGTTGCAAAATCATCTGAGCATTGGCGTTGGTGGCTGCCATGATAGCTTGCCATGCCTTCGGAGGCGGAGGTGGTGGCGGAGGGTTCGCCTGACTCCCATCATTGCGTTCCGGATTCTGACGCGTTGGCGGAGCCATCCTGAAGAGGGTGACATCCGTTAGCATCTTGATAGACAGATAGGCAAATAGACAAGTTGAATCAACGGATAGAAATTGCAACATATAGTCTTCACAATAAACATTCGAACGAGGATGAACGAATGAATTCCATAGTAAATCATCACACTTCCATTAAGGTGAGAAGCCACTTGATAAGAGATTGATGAATAAAATAAAAAGGTACGAGTGGAACAAATAATTGGTAAGGATTACCCAATCACAAACCAAATATCTGCGGGAAGAAATGCTAAGAGCTACTTGAATCCCACCTATAAACTCCCGAAACTTTCTGGTTATGCAATCTGGTGTTCGGGATACAGGGGACACAAAATATATCACCCAAACTAGCAATCCCTGGATCCAGCTGTATCCATCTGTCAACACATAACCAAGAAACCTTCGGAAATCGTGTACCTCAACCTTCGAAAAGCATTCGTTATACGAGTTATGGCAATACTCCCGAACTCCCGCCCTAGTACTGGGTGGCGTCGAGGTGATCTCACCAACAACTGCATAAAAGAGCTTTTCGATGTCGGCGAAACTCAGGTATTGCAGAACTACAACGATAAAATTGTGACGACAACACCTCGGAGCTCAACTCCCCGGGACACTGCCACAACCCCTAAATGTCAGGAGGCACCAAGAACAATGTTCTCGTCACAAAACCATCGGAACGATTCTAAGATACCCGCGTGATCCTAAATATTTTTTAGTGAAATTTGAGGAGAGAAGAGTCAAAACTTCTACGTCAGGAGGCCTCACCAGAGCGACGAAGGGACTGAGGAGTAAAAAGAATCCTACTCTCCGATATATATAATCCTAAGACTCAAAACATTTTTGTTCTAGACTCAACAACGCCAGCGATTCGATCAAGCAGGGGGCTCCTAAGTCGGGGATGGCTCTGATTACCAACTTGTAACGCCCACGATGCGGCTATATCTCCCATGTGTCGAGGCACGACTTAGAGGCATAACCGCATTGTGGTATTGTCGCAAGAAGGGTTATCTTCACACAATCCCATGTAATGAACAAGAAAGGGATAACGAGAGTTGGCTTACAATCGCCACTTCACACAATACATAAATAATTCATACATCATCCAAAATCCACACATAGACCGACTACGGTCAAATCCAAATGAAAATAAGATAACAACAAATGCTAGATCCCCGATCGTCCCAACTGGGCTCCTCTACTGATCATCAGGAAAAGAAACATAGTAACGACCACGTTCCTCGTCGAACTCCCACTTGAGCTCGGTTGCGTCACCTGCACTGGTATCGTCGGCACCTGCAACTTTTTTGGTAGAATCTGTGAGTTACGAGGACTCAGCAATCTCACACCCGCGAGATCAAGACTATTTAAGCTTATAGGAAAGGATGGTGTAATGAGGTGGAGCTGCAGCAGGCACTAAGAAAATATGGTGGCTAACGTACGCAAAAGAGAGCGAGAAGAGAAGCAACGCAACGGTCGTGAAGCTAGAAATGATCAAGAAGTGATCCTGAAACTACTTACGTTCATGCATAACTCAAACCGTGTTCACTTGCCGGACTCCGCCGAGAAGAGACCATCACGGCTACACACACGGTTGGTGTATTTTAATTAAGTCAAGTGACAAGTTCTCTACAACTGGACATTAACAAATTCCCATCTTCCTCATAACTGCGGGCACGGCTTTCGAAAGATAATACCTTGCAGGGGTGTCCCAACTTAGCCCATTATAAGCTCTCACGGTCAACGAAGGATAAACCTTCTCCCGGGAAGCCCCGATCAGTTTGGAATCCCGGTTACAAGACATTTCGACAATGGTAAAACAAGACCAGCAAAGCCGCCCGATGTGCCGACAAATCCCGATAGGAGCTGCACATATCTCGTTCTCAGGGCACACCGGATAAGTCAAGCTACGAGTAAAACCAGGCCTCGAGTTTCCCCGAGGTGGCCCCGCAGGCTGCTCGATTCGGACCAACACTCGAAGGAGCACTGGCCCGGGGGGGTTAAATAAAGATGACCCTCGGGCTCGCGAAAACCCAAGGGAAAAGGCTTAGGTGGCAAATGGTAAAACCAAGGTTTGGCCTTGCTGGAGGAGTTTTATTCAAGGCGAACTGTCAAGGGGGCCCCATAAATCACCCAACCGCGTAAGGAACGCAAACTCAAGGAACATAATACCGGTATGACGGAAACTAGGGCGGCAAGAGTGGAACAAATCACCAGGCATAAGGCCGAGCCTTCCACCCTTTTACCAAATATATAGATGCATTAATTAAATAAGAGATATTGTGATATTCCAAAATATCCATGTTCCAACATGGAACCAACTTCAACTTCACCTGCAACTAGCAACACTATAAGAAGGGCTGAGCAAAACCGGTAACTTAGCCAAACAACGGTTTGCTAGGAAAGGATGGTTAGAGGCTTGACATGGCAAATATGGGAGGCATGATATAGCAAGTGGCAGGTAGCGCAGCATAGCAATAGGACGTCAACTAGCAAAGCAAAGATAGAAGTGATTTCGAGGGTATGGTCATCTTGCCTGCAAGGTTCTCAGAGTTATCGAAAGCTTGATCCTCGTAAGTGTACTCAACAGGTTCCTCGTTCACAAACTCGTCTCCTGGCTCTACCCACAGCAAGAACACAAGCAATGGAACCACAATCAATCACGGGAAATGCACAAACAACATGATGCAATACATGAATGATATGCGAGATATGATATGCGATGCGTATGCGTGCTCCGGAAGCAGAAGGATGAACAAGGCAGTAACATGGCAAAGCAAGTATGGCACTGGAAAGATGAGATGATTTCGGTCGAAATCGATATAAAGATCACCGGAAACGGATGCACGGTTTGCAAATGGCAAGCAAAACAAGAATGACACGAATCTGCGAGTAACAGCATGATAGCACATAGAATACATCAAGTAACTATGCTACAGCACTCCAACATAGTAACAAAGCATATGGAAGGCATCTACATGAGAAGATTGACAAAAGATGAACACTGAGCTACGGCTAGATCCCAACATAACAGGCTCAAACAAGCATGGCAAAAGTGCAAAAGATATGAGGTTCAAAGACTTGGTGAAATTACTGGACATGGTTGAAACAGTATCAGGTAGCAATGTTCAGAGCAAGAAATCAACATGCTATAGGAACTTAAAATAGCAAAATAAGGCGTGGCATGAATCTACTAACTGCGTAGAACAAAAGACCCTTACTGACCATGGGCCAAAAAGGATCAGAAGATATGATGGCACTCATGTCAACATAGCAAGTTTCATTAACAGGTTTCAACTTGACAGAAAACAGAGCTTGGCAGAAACAGTATTATGAAGGCATCTTTGTGAGCTTGATTCACTCACCACAAAGCAATGCATGACAAAACAAGCATACCTACAGCAATATGGAATATTTATGAAGCTAAACATGGCAAGAGCAAGTTCATAGCATGAAAGGATCAACTACAACAACCTTGGCAAAATTGAATATCATGTTAACAATCTGCCAGGAACATTTTATAGCAAAAGTAGAGCAAGATTAAGACATGCTATGGAACACCATAATTGCAAATAAGGGCATGGATGGATAGAGCACAACTATATCTACAAAACATCCTTACTGAAAATTCTCCAAATAAGCATGGATCTCTCTGTAGACACATGGATACATAGCAACAAAATAACATCACGAAGCCTAGTTTGCATGCTTGTGCTAGTCACCACATAGATCACAAAAATACATGGCATACACCTCTATAAATATGGCATGGCATAGATCAAAACACCTGTAGAGCTCCTACTCATAAGATGCACACATTAAATGCAACAAAAATAACAAATCACCAAGTTCTGATAAGTAACAGCAGTTAACAGCATATAGCACTCTTGCACCAGAGATTTGGGCATCAAGATGGACTCAAATGAACATGGCATAATGGAACAAATTGAAGAGCATCTCGAGACGAACATTTTCATATATCATGCACGCAAAACGGAGCAGTATGCCATGAGATATGATGCGATGAATAGGAGCATATAATGTACCAATCTCAGGACTTGGAGAATTTCGAGGGGAGGGGAGAAAGTCAACCGTGGATCTGAATCGGGCTCGAGGACGCCGGGGTCGGGGCGCACGGGGGCCGGAGCTCCTCGCCGGAGCAGAGGCGGTGGCCGGCCGGAGGAACTCGGGCGGCGTCGGGGAGGGACCGGAGGGACCGGATCCGGCGACGCGGGGTCCGGGAGAGGAGGCGCGCTCGGG
>NC_057814.1:279607067-279623793 GCF_018294505.1 Triticum aestivum | reverse complement strand
AAAGACCTCCTTTGCCCACACAACATCGACGTGATGCACACTGAGAAGAATATCGCCGAGGCACTTTTTGGTACATTGTTCGGCATAGATGGGAAGTCAAAGGATAATACTAAGGCTAGAGTCGATCTGGAGGCGCTATGTGATAGGCCGTTACAAAACATGAAAGAACCGAAAGGAAAGCAGAACTGGACGAAGCCAAAGGCATGGTTCAATCTTGGAAGGCCAGCTATGAGGGAAATTATCTTGTGGGTGAAAATGCAGTTGATGTTCCCCGATGGGTATGCAGCGAATCTACAGAGGGGAGCCAGTCTTGATAAATTGAAGATATTTGGTCTCAAGAGTCATGATTGGCACATATGGATTGAGCGGGTAATGCCGGTGATGTTGTGTGGCTTCATCCCTGAGGATGAATGGCTAGTACTGACAGAACTCAGCTATTTCTTCCGTGTTCTTTGTGCGAAAGAACTATCGCCTGGCGTGCTAGAAGAAATGGAAGAGTTGGCGCCGGAGTTGATCTGCAAGTTAGAGAAGATCTTTCCACCGGGCTTCTTTAATCCAATGCAACATTTGATTTTGCATCTCCCGACCGAGGCAAGATTGGGGGGGCCCGTGCAAAATCGTTGGTGCTACCCAACTGAGAGGATGCAGAAGATGCTTCGACAAAAATGTAAAAATAAACATAGAATTGAAGCATCGATGGCTGAGGCATTCATCACTGAGGAGGCGGCAAACTTCGTGACAGCACACTACGAAGCCAAAAATCGTCATTTGCATAATCCGAAGCCTCGGTACAATGCTGACGACCCTAAAAATGGTGGATCCAACCTCAGCCTATTCAAAGGGAATCTCGCACCAGCCAGTGTTTCAAATCCAGTATCTTTGGATAACGAACAATGGCGGACCATTTCGTTGTATATCTTCAACAACCTGATAGAAGTGCGGCCGTACATCGAGTAAGTTCTCGGTACATAGTTTCGCAACTTCTATTTCCTTTGAACTGCTCTTATTCATGGATATTTCATACAGTCGATACGTCGCCTTATTCTCGTATGGAGCGGTGATCCAAAAGGATTCTGTCGAAGAGTATGAGCTTCTCGCAAAGCAAGGAGGCGGCTATCCCGGTTTCATCTCTTGGTTCAAACAAACGGTAATTTCTATTAGACTTGTAGGCTAATTTGTAGGCGGCTATCCCGGTTTCATTCGCTAATTTGTGCGTAATGCAACAATCCTTTCATATTAAACTTGTAGGCTAATTCAGAGTCTATGGACGCCGAATTGAGACAAGTGGCTAATGGTTTTGACTATAAGGTCCGTTCATTTGACAAATACGACATCAACGGGTATCGCTTTCGTACCTATGGCAAAGAGCTATCTATGGCCGACCGAAAGTCTACAAATTGTTGTGTATCTGCTATCGGCGAAGGAGGTACCGAGTATTATGGGAGAGTTGAAGCAATTTATGAACTTCTATTCTATGGTGAAAACCCACCAAATGTCGTAGTCTTCAAATGTTATTGGTTTCAGCCGAAGGAGACTAGAAGGACTCATGAACATATAGGGCTAGTTGAAATCAACCAAAGCACCCATTTAGATGTTCCTGATGTCTATATTACGGCTCAACAGGCGACCCAAGTATTCTATCTACCGTGGGCCTGCCAAACTAATCCAAATCTGAAAGGTTGGGATGTCGTTTATGAAGTGCCGCCACGTGCTAGACTATCTCCCCCAAAGGAAGAGGATTATGAACCTCACATTAACCCAGACACATATGAAGGAGAATTCTTCCAAGAGACACGTCTTTCCAAAAAGCGTTTCAAGAACCGCTATACTTCACCCCCAAAACATTGAAGTAGACAGCGACAGTGAATCCGACATCACCCCAGAGGAGGAACAAGAAGAGCCGGAACAAGAAGAGGTTACTGCTGCGGATGACCTGTCATTGCTTGACCGATTACGTCAAGGTGGCCTTGCACATGTTGATGCCACTGAACCCTATGAGCCCGTCATTGATTATAGTGATGATGATGATTATGCATTTATTGATGATACTGATCGAGATTATTAGTAGTGTCAGGTATTAAATTTTTTAATGTTGTACTTGATGATGATACACTTAAGTGATACACATATTATTATTCATGTCGGTCTTTTTTTTATGTTGTACTAATTTCGTTTACTGTTTGTCATGGCAGGTGTTGAAAGATGGTGGGCGCTGGTCGGGAGCGCGCCAAGGCCCCTTCTTCGTCGGCGCGTGGTCTGAGGTCTTCGATTCCAGACGTACCTCTCCGCCGAGCGTTGCTGGACAGTATGTCCACACCGCCGGGCCCTTCTTCGTCGACCACGGTGCCCAGCAGGGGACGAGGTAGGAAGAGAGGAGGTGGGGCACGTGGTCGCGGGAGAGGAGGTAGGGTGACTGCTAGGGCACCTTCCTCGCCGCCACCCCCAGCTGTTTCACCCGGGCACGTGACTGCTAGGGTGGACTCGTTCGAGGAGGAGGCTACACGGACTCCGGTCCACGAGCCTCCGGTCCACGGGTCTTGGGCCCACGAGCCTCGGGTCGACTGGCCTTCGGCCCACGAGAGTTCGGCCCACGAGACCCCGGAGGAGCACACGTCCGGATGGGGTACCTGGCCGGATCAGCCCGAGGAGCCGAGTGGCCATGCTGATGATGGCGGGGAGCCGACTGATCTTGAGGAGGAGGGTGGCACCATCTACCAGCGTGGTGCTACACGGCTCCCGTCCGTGCCGGCGACCCGCGAGCAGAGGTGGTTGATCTTCCCTGATGGGGAGAGGTACGTAAGTGCATTTAATATTTTTGTACCTTCTGCATTCACGTTTCTTGAAATAACTAATGCGTTGGCCTTGTCATGCTGCAGGGGTTGGGACCACCATCATAGTGTCCGCCGGCCCAACTCCGTCCTTGGAGTTCTTTGCCGGCAAAACTTCCCGGGGTTTGTCACGTCGCCTGGTGAGGGTCGGCTTCCAGAGCTTGGGTTGAGCTGGGAGCACTACGTGGCTGCCCCGGCCCCGCCGGATGTCATTATCGACGGTGTCGTGTGCGACACGAGGGCAGACATGGTGATCAGGACGTTCTGGGTAATTTCTCCTTTACACATTTCAAAATCTTCAACTAGCTAGTTATTAATTGTACTAATCAATATTGTCTCATTTGATTGCAGACATTCTACAGGTGTGAGGAGGGATACGAGGAGGACAGCGCAAATTTTATCCAGAACGTCTGCAAGCGCCTACTCCAGAACTTACGGCACGAGGCTCGGGTGCAGGCTGTTCGAGACTACTACGCCTTGCGTGGTATCAAGAAGACCAAGCCGGCGTGCCGCGATAAGTTCCTGAGTAAGGAGCAGTACATGAAGGTAATTCTTAAAGCCTTCTACTTAAGTTCCTTCATTTAGTAATTCTTAGCCGTAGCGCTCAAGTTTCTATTTGCTAACTTATAGGCGCCTCCGAGATGGTGTGCGGATCGGATGGATTGTTGGGAGGTGTTGGTCGATGAGTGGTACTCACAAGAATGGCTAGCCCTCCACAACCAGGCCAAGGACAAACGTGCGTAAATGGAAGGTGTGCCACACCATCAAGGCAGCTCCAACTTATATCAGTTCGGGCGCAACTGGGTATGTGGTTTGCTTCATGATTCATGCAATTCATTCATCATGCTAGCTTGAGCCCTTTAATTACTAATTTTCATTGTTTCTCTCTTTCAGGCACGCTACAATAAGGCGGATAAGGTGCCAGAGGTGTACGACCTGTATGCCATGGCCCACACTGGCTCTTTCAAGAAAGTCAAGGCTTTCTCTCAGTCTGACCTCGATGATGCAAACAACTTCACCAACATCTCCTCCCACAACAAGCTCGTGAGATATAGAGATGAGGGGAAGGCGAGGAAAGGGGAGGACTTTAACCCGAGCCAGGGTCCCATTGATCCAGAGCTGGTGATGATATCTCGTGGCGGGAGGTCCCATGGCTCCATAGCCATTGGAGATGGACTTATCCGTTGTCCTAGCACTCTCCCGGAGATCAAGGCGCGCCAGTCGAGCTCCGCTCCTGAGATAAGGCCTCGTGAACGGCCAGTGCAACTCGCCATCAAGGTTAGTGATACGTACTCAGTTATCTTTCTCCATTACATTGTGTGCGCTTCCATCAATGATTACAAATGGTCATGTGAGTGGTGTTGCAGGCTGCTATACAGACTGAGAGAGATAGAATGGAGAAACTTCTAGCGGAGGCGGCGGAGAGGCAGCGGGAGATGGAGGAGAGGACGAGAAAGATGATAGAGGAGGAGAGGGCACGGAATGACATGCAGGCAAGGGCCATGTACGAGCTCCTTGTGGTAAGTTTCTTCTGCAGATTACTTGCTAGTCTTAACATTTGAGTCTCATTACTAACTAGTATGACTCTGTTCTAAAAACCAAATGTGCAGTCTGTGTGCGAGAAGTCCGGTCAGCCCGCTCCGCCGATGCCAGTGATTGCTCCTGGGAGCACGGTGAGTTTCGTTTGAATGGACATTACTTGGTAGTCTTAACATTTGAGTGTCGTAATGCTAACGAGACATTGGAAATGATCTTTGGTGCAGCTTAACTCCAGAAACGCATCGCACGATCCTTCTCCAGGTAGCGGCACTAGCCACCCCGCTCCTACACCTCCCTGATCACGGTAAGTTTCTCTAGTGTTTTGCTTAACAAATGCATAAAGACCTAGACTTAGCTTTATTTCCTCCAATATGCTTACCATAATGACCTAGAGTTAGCTTATTTTCCTCCAAAATGACCCATTTTACCTAGGTTAGCTTATAAATGATGCAGTTCATCCAAGTTAGCTCAAAAATGACCCATTTTACCTAGATTAGCTCCTAAATGATCCATTTTACCTACGTTAGCTTTAAAATGGCCCATTTCACCTACGTTAACTCCAAAATGACCCATCTTACCTAGGTTATCTCATAAACGATCCATTTCAACTAATTTAGCTCATAAACGATCCATTTGACCTAAGTGAGCTAAAAAAGGATCCATTTCACCTAAATTAGCTCTTAAATGATCCATTTCACCTAAGTTAGCTCAAAAAGATCCATTTCAACTAAATTAGCTCTAAAATGACCCATTTTACGTAGATTAGCTCCTAAATGATCCATTTTACCTACGTTAGCTTTAAAATGACCCATTTCACCTAGGTTAGCTCCAAAATGACCCATTTCACCTAGGTTAGCTCCAAAATGACCCATCTTACCTAGGTTAGCTTATAAATGATCCAGTTTATCCAAGTTAGCTCTAAAATGACCCAATTTACCTGAGTAGCTCCTAGGTTAGCTTATAAATGATCCAGTTTATACTTCTTGTTCTAGTCTTCTTCTTGTTCTAGTCACCTATTTCTAACTTTCTTATTTACCATCTTGCAGATTTCATTCACTTCATGGAAGCTAGCTTGCTATGATGGAGTGCTTGCTTTTCCTTTGATGAAACTTTGCATTGTATCTAGCTTGCTATGATGGAACTTGCTATCTTGATCATACTTTGCATTGTAATATATATATGGATGGAACAATGTGTATGGATGGAACTTGCTTATGTATGAACAATGTGTATGGATGAAACTGATGTGATATGTGATATGAAACTTATGTGCTGGATATGTGATATGGAAATATATCTATATATGTCATATATATTTTCTGTGCAAATTGTGGGATTTAATAAAAAACAGAAAAAACAGCCAATATGCAGGCTCTTTGCCGTCTGCCACCGACGGCAAAGAGCTCTTTGCCGTCTGCCGCGGACGGCAAAGAAGCCACGTGGCAGCCAACTGTGCTTCCTGGGAGCTGACCCATTTGGTCAGTTTGCCTACAGTGGCAGACGGCAAAGACTTTGCCGTCCGTGGCAGACGGCAAAGAACCTGCACTTTGCCATCAGTGGCAGACGGCAAAGAACCTGCCATCTAGTGACGTGTAGATGACATCATAAGGCGGACGGCAAAGACCAGAGAAATTTTGCCGTCTGCGGCGGACGGCAAAGGTCTGCCGTTAGCCACTTAACGGACTGACAGCGCAATTATTGCCGTTCGCCCTCTTTGCCGTCCGCCGCAGACGGCAAAGAGCCTTTGCCGTCCGCCTCCAGGAAGCAGACGGCAAAGCAGCTGTTTACCGTAGCCTTCTTTGCCGGAGCCTTTTGCCGTCCGCGGCTGACGGCAAAGGTCTTTGTCGTCCGCCTTTCGAGCCTTTGCCGTCCGCCGTGGCAGACGGCAAAGTAGCTGTTTCCTGTAGTGTGAGGCATAATCCAATTGGAAATTAAAATCATGATGACAAGTTTCATGGTTATCATTATTCTTTATAGCATACATGGCATCACAATAATCATCATAGATAGCAACTTTGTTCTCATAATCAATTGGAACCTCTTCCGAAATAGTGGATTCATCACTAAATAAAGTCATGACCTCTCCAAATCCACTTTCATCAATATAATCATCATAAATAGGAGGCATGCTATCATCATAATATATTTTCTCATCAAAACTTGGGGGACTAAAAATATCATCTTCATAAAACATAGCATCCCCAAGCTTGTGGCTTTGCATATCATTAGCATCATAGGTATTCAAAGAATTCATAGTAACAACATTGCAATCATGCTCATCATTCAAATATTTAGTGACAAACATTCTAATGCATTCTTCTTCTAGCACTTGAGCACAATTTTCCTTTCCATCATACTCACGAAAGATATTAAAAAGATGAAGCGTATGAGGCAAACTCAGTTCCATTTTTTTGTAGTTTTCTTTTATAGACTAAACTAGTGACAAAACAAGAAACAAAAAGATTCGATTGCAAGATCTAAAGATATACCTTCAAGCACTCACTTCCTCAGCAACGGCACCAGAAAAGAGCTTAGTTGACGGGGTGTGAGTGCTGCTTACCTAGCCTCCCCGGCAACGGCGCTAGAAAAGAGCTTGATGTCTACTACACAACCTTCTTCTTGTAGATGTTGTTGGACCTCCAAGTGTAGAGGTTTGTAGGACAGTAGCAAATTTCCCTCAAGTGGATGACCTAAGGTTTATCAATCCGTGGGAGGCGTAGGATGAAGATGGTCTCTCTCAAGCAACCCTGCAACCAAATAACAAAGAGTCTCTTGTGTCCCCAACACACCCAATACAGTGGTAAATTGTATAGGTGCACTAGTTCAGCGAAGAGATGGTGATACAAGTGCAATATGGATGGTAGATATAAGTTTTTGTAATATGAAAATATAAAAACAGCAAGGTAACTAATGATAAAAGTGAGCACAAACGGTATTGCAATGCTAGGAAACAAGGCCTAGGTTTCATACTTTCACTAGTGCAAGTTCTCTCAACAATAATAACATAATTGGATCACATAACTATCCCTCAACATGCAATAAAGAGTCACTCCAAAGTCACTAATAGCGGAGAACAAACAAAGAGATTATGGTAGGGTATGAAACCACCTCAAAGTTATTCTTTCTGGTCAATCTATTCAAGAGTCCGTAGTAAAATAACACGAAGCTATTCTTTCCGTTCGATCTATCATAGAGTTCGTACTAGAATAACACCTTAAGACACAAATCAACAAAAACCCTAATGTCACCTAGATACTCCAATGTCACCTCAAGTATCCGTGGGTATGGTTATACGATATGCATCACACAATCTCAGATTCATCTATTCAACCAACACAAAGTACTTCAAAGAGTGCCCCAAAGTTTCTATCGGAGAGTCAAGACGAAAACGTGTGCCAACCCCTATGCATAGGTTCATGGGCGGAACCCGCAAGTTGATCACCAAAACATACATCAAGTGAATCACGTGATATCCCATTGTCACCACAGATCAGCACGGCAAGACATACATCAAGTGTTCTCAAATCCTTAAAGACTCAATCCGATAAGATAACTTCAAAGGGAAAACTCAATCCATTACAAGAGAGTAGAGGGGGAGAAACATCATAAGATCCAACTATAATAGCAAAGCTCGCGATACATCAAGATCGTATCACCTCAAGAACACGAGAGAGAGAGAGAGATCAAACACATAGCTACTGGTACATACCCTCAGCCCCGAGGGTGAACTACTCCCTCCTCGTCATGGAGAGCGCCGGGATGATGAAGATGGCCACCGGGGAGGGATCCCCCCTCCGGCATGGTGCCAGAACAGGGTCCCGATTGGTTTTTGGTGGCTACAGAGGCTTGCGGCAGCGGAACTCCCGATCTATTCTGTTCCCCGATGGTTTTAGGGTATATGGATATATATAGGCGAAAGAAGTCGGTCAGGAGAGCCACGAGGGGCCACGAGGGTGGAGGGCGCGCCCCCTGCCTCGTGCCTTCCTTGTTGATTCCCTGACGTGTACTCCAAGTCCCCTGGATTGCTTCCGTTCCAAAAATAACTCTCCCGAAGGTTTCATTCCGTTTGGACTCCGTTTGATATTCCTTTTCTTTGAAACACTTAAACAAGGGAAAAAACAGGAACTGGCACTGGGCTCTAGGTTAATAAGTTAGTCCCAAAAATAATATAAAAGTGCATAGTAAAGCCCATTAAACATCCAAGATGGATAATATAATAGCATGAATACTTCATAAATTATAGATACGTTGGAGATGTATCACCCTCTCCAGATCTAAACAAGACTTCGTCGGCCTCTCTCTCTCCCCTCACTGCTGGTTAAAGAGCCGTCCGCCGGGAAGGGAAGGAGGCTTAACGCTGTCGCTATCAGCGAGGGAGGGAATCCACTACTGGCGCAGCTGTTCACTTTCACCCAGCGGTGGCGCGGGAGGTCCTCCGACCCCTTCTTCTTCGCCGCCGTACATAGTGTAGGTCAAACGGCCTCCAGTCGCCCACCGAACCACACTCCAAGAACCTTAAGGTATAATTTACTTATTCCACATGCATTGCTCTAGCTGCATGTGGGCTTTTTCCACTTCTACACTCGAATCTAGGTGTTGGATCAAATAGGAAAGTAGTGGGGAAAGTTGTATACCATGAATCTTGGACGTGGTTCAAAGAGGAAAGGAATGGGGGAAAGTAGTGGGAAAAGTTGTATAACATGAATCTAGGACGTGGTTCAAAAAGGAAAGGAAGGGGGAAAGTAGTGGGGAAAGTTGTATCGCATGAACCTAAGACGTGGTTCAAAGAGGACAGGAATGGGGGAAAGTAGTGGGGAAAGTTGTATAGCATAAATCTAGGACGTGGTTCACAGAGGAAAGGAAGTGGGGAAAGTACTAGTACAAACTGGCTATCCAGCACCTACGTTGGTCGAAAAGGGAAAACAATGACAAATGCAGTATGCACATCTGTAACGAACTGATCTTTTGTTTTGGGGGACAAGGCTGTAGAGTTTGAGCAGGACTAGATTTGCTGCGCTCACATAGGGAAAGGTGTCTAAAGATAACAAAACTAGGAACAACACAAATATGCTCCTTGGTTGTTTGTTTTTTGTTGCAATGGACTGTGCATCACCCCAGTACATCGGTAGATGCACATGGTGCTGGTGCGTCCACTGTCCCGTGCAACTCTTTAGCTGTTGTTAATCTAAGGCTCTGTTTGGTTAAAAACTCCCTAGTCCCTACCTGCTTGGTTCCAGGGACTAAACATGGACTAGAGGTTATTAAATGACATGCTAAAAGACCATGTTACCCCTAGTAGTGAACTAATAGAGACAAGGTGCGATGCGTGGCAGGGGCAACATATGGAAAAAGTCCCAAAAAGACTCCCTCGGGGTCTTCTTTCTTTAGTCCCAAATGCCCACTTTTAGTCCCTAAAAGTCCCTCCTGTTTGGTTTAGATGGGACTGACACGGAGTTTTTTTAGTCCCTCCACCAAAATGTCCCTGTAAACAAACACCCTCTAATAATGCCGCTGGAAAATTGATGCAATGCCATAGTTAAAAGCAAATTACATGTTTAACGAATTTTGTTGTTAATATAATCTCTCTGTTAATATTAATCAATGCCACCATTTGAGAAATGCTACTGTCTTGCTTTCTTTCCCATTTAGATAAGGTAGATGCTTCTTTTTGTTGGCTTCTGTGTCATCCACCGTTATTGACCACTAGTTGTTTCCTTTGCACCTCTGTGTAAACAGGGTTATGTACTTCACCTTATTGCCATTGTGACCTTTTGTTGCACTGCGCAAAACACTTTTGTTTTAAGAGTGTTTTGTGCAGTTCAACCAAAATGTCACACCGACAACATTGCTTGCTTTCTTGATCTTAGTGGAACTTCACAAGAGGAGATCTTACTTCCTATCCGTGTTGGTAAATTTGGTTCAAATCTTCTTCTTGTGAGTTGTTTGAATTCCGCGTCATGAGAGGTCAGTACTAGCCTTCTTTCACATGATTCTGCAGTGTGCTTTCATATGTTGTGCCACTTGTACGGTAATGTTGCTTGATTTTAGTGAACTGCACAAATGGAGACAAGACTTCCAATCTGTATGTGCACCGTAATATCCCATTGAGGTAAGATAAGGGTATTTCACAACTATTGGCCTGTATTTTGCCACTTTCATCAGAAAATTAATGTCATTGTTTAGTGCTATACTTGTGCAACCTAATTGACATGCCAAATCTTACATTGAAGGCGAAGCTTGTCTGTTATTGAACCAAGTGATGAAGGGGAAGAACAAGCGGAAGAAAAACAAAAATCAACTCCTGGTGCTGTAATGAAGCACTGGAACTGTGATGACACAAGTAATGATATAGTTTTGCATCTTAATTTATTGCTATGGCTGGAATGAGCAATTGTTTTGCCACTGATTTGATTCCACTCTTAATGTAAGACGTAATTATCTCTACTTGTGCAAACAGGGATCTTCTTTGAAGATACCATATATTTTAGTGGAACTGCACAAGAAGATGTTGGAAACATTAATCTAATCGAGGAGTATATAGTAAGCATGGCCACCACTGTAGATAGCAACAGATGGTTCCGGAGAAGTGCTTCATCTGTATGCTCTACACAATAAGCCTCCTAACAAAGGTTGGTACTCACCCACTGATTTCATCCATATGATTGAGCTTTGTCATCTCTATTGGTGTTGTGCTATTGTTTAGATGCTGTCATCAAAAAGTGGTATTGTCCATGAGAACTGCTTCATCTGTGCTGTTTTAAATATTTCCTTTCCTTTTTTTCGAGCAAACAGGGATGCTAGCATTTAGTTATCCTCTTGTCTTTGCACAACAGGATCATCCTCCTCCGAAGAAGAATATGGAGTACGTGAAGTGACTGGTTCCGATTATGCCAGGATGAAGAAGCCCTGTCTATCTTCTCATCAGAAGGAGCAGTTGAAGGATGGTTACATTACCCCCCACAAGACCAAACTAACTTCAGCTCAGAAGGACTGACAAATCTCCATTTTCTTGCTGTGATGCGCGAGTACAATGTTGTTCTAGGATTATTTCCGGTGAGTTCCATTTTTGTAAAAGTGTGCTCTACATGGACCATGTAGGTGCCTGTTTAAATTGTCAATTCATAGTACAGTTTGCTTGATACTAATCACTTTTTTGTATTTGTGCAAACAGGGGTGCTCAGCTTGGTTTCAATGGGATCTGCACAAAATGTTCATGAATACATCGAATCATTCATTTCCACCACAAGAAAGGAGGTGCCGATAAGTTCAAGGCGTTGCAACATATAAGGGCGAAATCATACAAGCTACGCGCGAATTTGGTTGATTTTGGTGGAACTGCACAAAAAGAACAACTGGTTTATTTAGCATGAGGTGCCATGTCAATGTCCGAACTGATGGCAAACCCTGCCCATTCCACAATCATAGGCATTTGATATTTTGCAATGGGAAAACCTTGTCAAATTTTGCTCATTGATTTTAGCAAGAAGACATGCGTTTGATATTTTCGAATGGGACGCCCTTTGCTGTCAGCAACGTCGATCCATTTTTTCTTTATTCCTTAGTTGTGAAATAAATATTGGCTCTGACATGTGAATCGCTGAGATGCATAATCCTCGATTGTTTTGAATGTTCTCTATGACATGTGAATCGCTGTGATTGCAATGTACAGGAACGCTAAAAAGCTGCTCAAACTCTTTGTACTCCTTCTGTTCCTTTTTACTTTGCACATTGTCCGGTAGCATACAACTGAAGTGCTCAAGTTCTCTAGCAAATGACTATATCTCATGAGCTTGCTCAACCACGGAGCGCTCTTCAATCAGCCTGTAATCATGGAATTGCTCCATGATGTACAGCTCAGTGCCAGCAACCTGAGGGTAGCAGCGGTGGCTGATACGCCTCCAACGTATCTATAATTTATGAAGTATTCATGCTATTATATTATCCATCTTGGATGTTTAATGGGCTTTACTATGCACTTTTATATTACTTTTGGGACTAACCTATTGACCCAGAGCCCAGTGCCAGTTTCTGTTTTTCCCTTGTTTCAGTGTTTCGCAGAAAAGGAATATCAAACGGAGTCCAAACGGAATGAAACCTTCGGAAAAGTTATTTTTGGAAAGAAAGCAATACGGGAGACTTGGAGTGCACGTCAGGGGATCAACGAGGAGAGCATGAGGCAGGGGGCGCGCCCACCCCCCTGGGCGCGCCCTCCACCCTCGTGGGCCCCTCGTGGCTCCCCTTACCAACTTCTTTCGCCTATATATCTCCATATACCCTAAAACTATGGGGGAACAGAATAGATCGAGAGTTCCGCCGCCGCAAGCCTCTGTAGCCACCTATTCCGGCACCCTACCGGAGGGGGGAACCCTCACTGGTGGCCATCTTCATCATCCCGGCGCTCTCCATGATGAGGAGGGAGTAGTTCACCCTCGGGGCTGAGGGTATGTACCAGTAGCTATGTGTTTGACCTCTCTCTCTCTCTCTCGTGTTCTTGAGGTGATACGATCTTGATGTATCGCGAGCTTTTCTATTGTAGTTGGATCTTATGATGTTTCTCCCCCTCTACTCTCTTGTAATGGATTGAGTTTTCCCTTTGAAGTTATCTTATCGGATTGAGTCTTTAATGATTTGAGAACACTTGATGTATGTCTTGCGTGGGATAACCGTGGTGACAATGCTATTGATTCACTTGATGTATGTTTTGGTGATCAACTTGCGGGTTCCGCCCATGAACCTATGCATAGGGGTTGGCACACGTTTTCGTCTTGACTCTCCGGTAGAAACTTTGGGGCACTCTTTGAGGTTCTATGTGTTGGTTGAATAGATGAATCTGAGATTGTGTGATGCATATCATATAATCGTACCCACGGATACTTGAGGTGACATTGGAGTATCTAGGTGACATTAGGGTTTTGGTTGATGTGTGTCTTAAGGTGTTATTTTACTACAAACTCTAGGGTTGTTTGTGACACTTATAGGAATAGCCCAATGGATTGATCAGAAAGAATAACTTTGAGGTGGTTTCGTACCCTACCATAATCTTTTCGTTTGTTCTCTGCTATTAGTGACTTTGGAGTGACTCTTTGTTGCATGTTGAGGGATAGTTATATGATCTAATTATGTTATTATTGTTAAGAGAACTTGCACTACTGAAAGTATGAACCCTAGGCCTTGTTTCCTAGCATTGCAATACCGTTTACGCTCACTTTTATCATTAGTTACCTTGCTGTTTTTATATTTTCAGATTACAAAAACCTATATCTACCATCCATATTGCACTTGTATCACCATCTCTTCGCCGAACTAGTGCACCTATACAATTTACCATTGTATTGGGTGTGTTGGGGACACAAGAGACTCTTTGTTATTTGGTTGCAGGGTTGCTTGAGAGAGACCATCTTCATCCTAGGCCTCCCACGGATTGATAAACCTTAGGTCATCCACTTGAGGGAAATTTGCTACTGTCCTACAAACCTCTGCACTTGGAGGCCCAACAACGTCTACAAGAAGAAGGTTGTGTAGTAGACATCAAGCAGTTTCTGGCGCCGTTGCCGAGGAGGTGAGTGCTTGAAGGTATATCTTTAGATCTTGCAATCGAAACTTTTAGTTTCTTGTCTTATCACTAGTTTAGTTTATAATAGAAAACTACAAAAAAATGGAATTGAGGGTACCTCATATGCTTCATCTTTTTAATATCTTTCGTGAAAATGATGGGAAGGATAATTGTGCTCAAGTACTAGAAGAAGAATTACATAGAATGCTTGGCATAAAATATGTGAATGATGAGCATGATTGCAATGTTGTTAGTATGAACTCCTCGAATATCCATGATACTAATGATGATTGCACTAGTTATGATGAAAATGTCTCCTATAAACATGTCAATTTTTGTGGAGTGCATTGGGTTTGCAAGTACACACCAAATAGGGAAGATAGATATTGCAAGAGGCATAAGCATTTAGAAACTAAATTGTTGCAAGAAAGGCTAGATGTTTGTGCTGAAAATTTAAATTTTCTTGGCCGTACTTGTGAACTTTGCAATGAACGTGGTCATTTAACTATCCGATGCAAATTGTTTCATGATCTAATCGTTTCCAAAAATTGTGATAATTTGATTTCCCTTGCACATCATAATGAACTTAGTTTGCTTATGGGTTATGAAGAAATGAAACGTATAACTAACTATCTTCCAGTATTTGCCCGTGATAAACTTCTTGGTTTTGATCTAGAGGAAATTTATATGTATTGTGCGGTGAATTGCATTGAAAATCCTTATATTGCCAATTACATAAAGAAAAGAAAACAAATAGAAGATGAAGAGAATACTAATGAAAGGGAAGAAACTTCCCAATATCCTCCTATTATTTCTTATGATGAATCAGGTAACGAGGAGGAGCCTTCTTTTCAACCAATTTCATTAATAAGGAGCTCCAAAAAGAGGATTGAACCCACACATGATGTGGTGAAGAAGAGAAAATAAAAAGGAAGAGAGGTAAAAATATATCTCTCCCAAATAATGTTGCTCCTATTATTATTGTGCCTCATGAAAATGAATCAAAAATAATTGTGGAAGATGATGGACTTGATGATGATCTCGTTATGCATATTGCTTGTTGTGATGATTATGATTGGGAAGATAATGATATTATGATCTTGAAAATCTTTTTGGCACTTGCTTGGAAGAATATGATAATTGCTATACTATTGGTGTTATCCATACTATTAATGATGAGAGTGATTATGCTTATGATATGAAAAGGCCCAAGCTTGGGGAAGCTATGTTTGATGAGGATGACATGTTTGAGAATATATTTGCTGAAATTAATGTTTGTCCCAAGCTTGGGGATGCTATGTTTAATAATGATGATATTTTTAGCCTCCCAAGTTTTGATATGCAAAGTTGTTATGATGATAGCATGCCTTCTACCTATGATGATTATATTGATGAAAGTGGGTTTGGAAGAGTGTCAACTTTAGGAAGTAATGATCCCACTATTTTGGAGGATGTTGAATCTTATAATATTTATGAAAGTGGATTTGGAGAGGTCATGACTTTATTTAGTGATGTATCCACTATTTCGGAAGAGGTTTCAATTGATTATGATGAGGACAAAGTTACTACTTATGATGATTATTGTGATGAAACTTATGCTATAAAAAGTAGTGATGATTATATTTGTAAAAATTGTCATGATTATGACTACCCTTTTTCTGAACATTACTCTTTTAATGTGGAAACAATTTATAGTATTCAAGTCTCTTATGATACTTCCACTATTCCGAATGAGAAGAATTTTGCTTATGTGGAGATTAGTAAAATTTCTATGCAAGTAGATCATGAAAAGAATGCTTTAGGTGCTGGTTATATTGTTGAATTCATTCATGATGCTACTGAAAGTTATTATGAGGGAGGAATGTATGCTTGTAGGAATTGCAATAATATCAAATTTCCTCTCTATGTGCTTAAAATCTTGAAGTTATGCTTGTTTTACCTTCCTATGCAAGTTGATTCTTGTTCCCATAAGTTGTTTGCTCAGAAAATCCCTATGCATAGGAAATGGGTTAGACTTAAATGTGCTAGTCATATTCTTCATGATGCTCTCTTTATGTTTCAATTCTTATCTTTTATGTGAGCATCATTGAAATCATCATGCCTAGCTAGGGGCGTTAAACGTTAGCGCTTGTTGGGAGGCAACCCAATTTTATTTTATTTTTTTGCTTTTTAGTTCTGTTTAGTAATAAATATTTGATCTGGCCTCTGGTTAGATGTGGTCTTATGTTTTAATTAGTGTTTGTGCCAAGTAAGACCTATAGGATCTTCTTGGATGATAGTTACACTACAAAAAAAAGACACATCCGTGACATTTTGGGTCGAACGAAATTTTTTTCTGTCATACATATGACACTTCTATGACGATAATTGTGACAAAACCCGGTATCATCATAGATGTGGTGGGCTACTACTTCTATGACAAAAAATCATGACAGAAAATGGGCTTTTCGTCCTGGGCGGGCCGGAGACGCAGCTGCATGACATTCTTTGGGCCGTCCATGACGGAAAAAACCGTGGTAGAAGCGAGGGGGAGGAAAATTTCGGGGAGTTCCCGGTTACGGTGGGAGGTCGGGGGCTGAGCGATGCGCGTTTCTCTCATACACGTACACGCGTGTGTGCGAGGCGTTGGCTCTAACTGAACCTGAACAAGGCGTTGGGCTCTAACTGAACCCGAGCGATTGCACTACAGGCTACGCGTTACTGAACCCGAGCGATCGATCGATGGCTGTTAACTGAACCCGATCGAGCGATTCCTTCGCTACTGCTGCTAACTGAAGCCGATCGATTGGATGAACAGTGAGCGTTG
>NC_057814.1:279575187-279606718 GCF_018294505.1 Triticum aestivum | reverse complement strand
CGTGGTGTGGAGGGCTGGATGAACAGTAGACGGTGGAGAGGTGCCCGTGGAGGGGTGGTTGAACAGTAGCCGGTGGAGTAGCGCGCGGTGGAGGCTGGATGAACAGGAGCCCGTGGAGGCTGGAGGAGGTCGACGGTAGCCCGTGGAGGCTGGAGGAGGTCGACGGTGGAGATGAACAGTATCTGTGGAGTCCTGTTTTGCGGTACGCCACACCCCTCCCGATGAACAGGACCCCCGTTTTGACTGTAGGAGGTCCGTTTCGTCCGTTTTGCGGTACGCCACACCCCTCCCGATGAACAGGATCCTGTTTCGAACGTGGCCGGTCGAACACAAGGCCGTTTCCTCCATTCTGCGGTACGCCAGGCCTCGTTTCCATTGCCTGTTCCGTCCAAGACTGTGACGCCCCGAGACCGACGCTCCAGACGCCTGCCATGTTTTGCGTGACCGCTGTGTGTTTTATTTGTTTGTTGCATTCATCATCGCATCATCCGCATTGCATCGGCACTCGTTGTCGTCATTGTTTTTAAAACTTGCATTTGTTCGTAGTTGCCGCGTTCCCCCCTTGTCTTCGTTGACCGTTCCGAGACCAACCGTGTTTTTGGTTCCCTCTTGTCAAACCAACTAACCTCTCTCGTCAGCCCGCGATCCCCTCCCGCGCGTCCGAAAGTTGTCCCGTACCCGACCCGGTTTGTTGTTACCGTTGGGTCCGGATCATCCCCTAACATCTACAAAATATCTCCGTTTTGTTATTTGGACTCCCTACCTATTTATTCTCGTTCGTTCGATTGCGATCGGAGGGACGAGGTAGCCCCTAACCTAATCCGTGATGTATATATAGTCCACTCCTAGTCTAATTTGAGACCAAACCCTAAAACCTAGGGGATCTGTCCCATTCCTCCCGCCGCCACCCGACCAACTCCCTTCGCCCTCGGGATCCTCCCGATCCAAATCCACCCGAGCGCCTCCACCTTGCTTTCAGCGCTGCCCAACCAGACCGCAGCCAGCCACCTCCCGCAGCCTCCCATGGCTCCCTTCGATTCCTCCCTCCTACTGGCCGAGGCACCAGCGCCGCTCGCCGATCTCCTGCGCCTCCTCTCGTCCAGGAGCATTTGCTCCTCTGCCCGAGCACCCCCTGCCTCGGCCTCGCGACCCCGTGACTCCCTCCTGCAGCCCGTGCAAGCCACCAGGAGGCTGGCTCCCGTGCTGCACAGGAGCTCCTCGAGCCCTCGATCCAACGGGCAGGTGCCCGAGCGCCTCCTCACCTCGTCCCCGCGCCGCTCGTCGGTAGAACTAGCAGGCCTCCTGCCTCGCCGGAGGTCGACTACGGCCGCCCAGGCCCGTGCTCCGCTGACCCTTGCCTTGGTCCTCTCCTTCCTCGACGCCGAGCTCGCCAAGCCCCGCTGCCAGGGACCTCCTCTGCGCCCCGTTGACCTGCGGCTCCACCGCCCCGTCAAGTTCCCGGAGCCACCGCCGCCTCGCCAGCACCGCTCGCCTCCACCGTCGCCCTCTGCATCGCAGCCGTGCAGGACCGCGTCGACCTCCTCTGCTCGCCCTCTGCTTCCTGCGTTGACCCCGCGCCAAGTACCGGCCTCGTCCGTGCCTCCAGGTCGCCGCTCTGCCGCCGGAGACCAAGCTGCCGGAGCCCCAAGCCCCTGCGCCTCTCCGCCGCCCCGCCAAGTTCCCCTGCTGCGTCGCCCGCCCGCTCGCTTCGTCTGCTTCGAACGAGGCAGCCAGCGCTGCCCCTTCGTTGACTTGGTCCAGCGCTAGCGTGGCCGGCCTCCAAGTCCCAGGCGTCAAGGCCCAGCGCCTCGCCTCAGCCTCTCCACCGACTGGGCTTGGCCCATGGGTGAGCTCTCCACAGCCCTCCTGTTCAGCCCAACAGTGCACTAGATTCGGCCCATGTCTCCTTTTTTCGGTTTTGCGAATTTCCTAATTATCCAGGAGTTTTCAGATTTACAAAAAAGACCCTCTAGATCATGCATTTAATAACTCACAAATGGTGCATCGGATTAAAATGTTTTAAATATGTAAAATGCTTAGAATTTCATCTAGTTTCATAATACGCCACTTTCATCCCATGTTAAAATGTTTAAAAATGCTGTTTGTTTAAATTTGCTTAAATGCCATGTTAAAATGATTTATTTCATAACTAATTAACCGTAACTCGGAATTTAATAAACTTTATATGTAAATGGGGCAGAAAAATGCCTAGTTTAACATGGTGCGCTTTATTTTGCTGTTTAACAACATTAAAATTGTGTTTATGGCAGAACAGTACCAATTCCAAAATATGCATATGAGGATTTTCCGGAATTGTTGTTTGTTGTTCCGGCCTCATTTAAACTTGCCTAAATAGTTAGTTTACTTATGCTTCACCTCTTGCCATGTTTAATAACATTTAATATTTTTGGGCACATAAACGAGAGAGAACTAAATAATTGATGTGGTGTTTCTTCAATATGCAACTCATTGCATACTGAGCTCCACTTAACTTGTAGTTTTGTTTGTGCACTTTGCCATGCCATGCCTCTTTAAACCGGACATGCATCATACTTGATTGTGCATCATGCCATGTGTATGTGATGGTTGTTTACTATGTTGTTTGCTTCTTTCCGGTTTGCTTCTCTCGTTAGCTTCGGTTTCGTTCCGGAGTTGTGAGGATCCTTTCGACTATGTCCGTTTGTCTTCTTCATGGACTCGTTCTTCTTCCTTGCGGGATTTCAGGCAAGATGCCCATACCCTCGAAATCACTTCTATCTTTGCTTGCTAGTTGTTCGCTCTATTACTATGTTGCGCTACCTACCACTTGCTATATCATGCCTCCCAAATTGCCATGAAACCACCTCTAACCTTTGTCACCCTTCCTAGCAAACCATTGTTTGGCTATGTTACCGCTTTTGCTCAGCCCCTCTTATAGCGTTGCTAGTTGCAGGTGAAGTTGAAGATTGCTCCTTGTTGGAACATAATTATGTTGGGATATCACAATATCTCTTATCTTAATTAATGAATCTATATACTTGGTAAAGGGTGGAAGGCTCGGCCTTATGCCCGGTGTTTTGTTCCACTCTTGCCTCCCTAGTTTCCGTCATACCGGTGTTATGTTTCTTGATTTTTCGTTCCTTACGCGGTCGGGTGATTTATGGGACCCCCTTGACAGTTCGCTTTGAATAAAACTCTTCCAGCAAGGCCCAACCTTGGTTATACATTTGCCTCACCTAGCCTTTTTCCCTCGGGTTTCCGGAGCCCGAGGGTCATCTTTATTTTAGCCCCCCGGGCCAGTGCTCCTTCGAGTGCTGGTCCAAACCGAGCGATGTCCGGCGCCCCCTGGGCAACCAGGGTCTATGCCAACCCGACGTCTGGCTCATCCGGTGTGCCCTGAGAACGAGATATGTGCAGCTCCTATCGGGATTTGTCGGCACATCCGGGCGGCTTTGCTGGTCTTGTTTTACCATTGTCGAAATGTCTTGTAAACCGGGATTCCGAGACTGATCGGGTCTTCTCGGGAGAAGGAATATCCTTCGTTGACCATGAGAGCTTATAATGGGCTAAGTTGGGACACCCCTGCAGGGTATAAACTTTCGAGAGCCGTGCCCGCAGTTATGTGGCAGATGGGAATTTGTTAATATCCGGTTGTAGAGAACTTGACATTTGACTTAATTAAAACGCATCAACCGCATGTGTAGCCGTGATGGTCTCTTTTCGGCGGAGTCCGGGAAGAGAACACGGCTTTTGGGTTATGTTTGACGTAAGTAGGAGTTCAGGATCACTTCTTGATCATTACTAGTTGACGACCGTTCCGTTGCTCCTCTTCTCGCTCTTATTTGCGTATGTTTGCCACCATATATGCTTAGTGCTTGCTGCAGCTCCACCTCATTACCCCATCCTTTCCTATAAGCTTAAATGGTCTTGATCTCGCGGGTGTGAGATTGCTGAGTCCTCGTGACTCACAGATACTTCCAAACAGTTGCAGGTGCCGATGATACCAGTGCAGGTGACGCAACTGAGCTCAAATGGGAGCACGATGAAGCTCTTGTTCGTTGTGTTGTTTCTTCTCCTGTTGATCAGTAGTGGAGACCAGTTGGGATGTCCGGGAATCTAGCATTTGGGGTTGTCTTCTTTTATTTTGGTTCCATAGTCGGACCTATGTGTGTATCTTGAATGATGTATGAATTTATTTATGTATTGTGTGAAGTGTCGATTGTAAGCCAACTCTTTATCCCATTCTTGTTCATTACATGGGATTGTGTGAAGATGACCCTTCTTGCGACAAAACCACAATGCGGTTATGCCTCTAAGTCGTGCCTCGACACGTGGGAGATATAGCTGCATCGCAGGCGTTAGAAGTTGGTAATCAGAGCCATCCCCGACTTAGGAGCCCCCTGCTTGATCGAATCGCTAGCGTTGTTGAGTCTAGAACAAAAATGTTTTGAGTCTTAGGATTATATATATCGGAGAGTAGGATTCTTTTTACTCCTCAGTCCCTTCATCGCTCTGGTGAGGCCTCCTGACGTAGAAGTTTTGACTCTTCTCTCCTCAAATTTCACTAAAATTTTTTTAGGATCACGCGGGTATCTTAGAATCGTTCCGATGGTTTTGTGACGAGAACATTGTTCTTGGTGCCTCCTGACATTTAGGGGTGGTGGCAGTGTCCCGGGGAGTTGAGCTCTGAGGTGTTGTCGTCACAATTTTATCATTGCAGTTCTGGAATACCTGAGTTTCGCCGACATCGAAAATCTCTTTTATGCAGTTGTTGGTGAGATCACCTTGACGCCACCCAGTACTGGGGCAGGAGTTCAGGAGTATTGCCATAACTCGTATAACGGATGCTTTTCGAAGGTTGAGGTACACAATTTCCGAAGGTTTCTTGGTTATGTGTTGACGGATGGATACAGCTGGATCTAGGGATTGCTAGTTTGGGTGATATATTTTGTGTCCCCTGTATCCCCAACACCAGATTGCATAACCAGAAAGTTTCAGGAGTTTATAAGTGGGAATTCAAGTAGCTCCTAGGATATCTTTCTGACAGACGCATGATATGAGATTGGGGTTCGACGTCTAGTGGTCCGCCTTTCCACGGTTGGTTTTACAGTGGTCTCGTGGTGTCTTAAAGAGTCCTTGGCTATGCCGACTCGGGGACGCTTCGTATGTCATGTGCACTGCCTTGGACATGATGGTGCTGTACGATCGAGCCCGTGTGGGCCCCACCACGAAAACTTCGGACGAAATCTCTATCATATGTTTGTTCCGGTTTATTCTGCAAGCCAATCCTTTGTTTTGTTTTAATTTGTGGTATTTGAGTTGCTTCAATGCCAAGTGTTGATTCCATACCTTCCCTAAGCGGTGTTCCCCTATTTCTATGTGGATACTAAGCCTTCTTGATCATCGAGATTGTCATGCCAATTCTTTTCCAACCGACGTGCTTCTCTTCAAGTGGATCTGATCATTTCAACATTCGCGAGATCAATTCTCAGTTCTTTGCAATGGTGTTTATTCCATCTACCCCAAGTTGCCTTTGTTTTCCCGCCCTCCCACCCTTTTCTTCAAGGACCCAGATTTCTTAATCAAGTATCCATTTTATTCATGTGAAGTCCCTTCATTCTTTTCCGTCAATGCTCTTACCTGGTGGTTCTCATGAAGATGTTCTTCAAGTTTATTACTCTTCGTTCTTTTTCTTCTCCGGTGGACTCAAGTCAAGCTTTCAGTGTTGACCGTATTCTTGTCCTCGTTTCAAATGCTTTCTCATGCCGGTGTACCTCTTAATCATCCACTTCTCGCCATTCATTTGTTCTGGAGTGCTGAAGATATCTCTGAAGATTCGTGTTTCCACTCCGCATCAATTCTAACTATTTCGAGTTGTTACCTCATTCAAGCCATTCAATTCAACCGGTGCTATCTCCTTTTCAAGTATTTATTCAACGGTGTATCTTTTGAGTGGGCCCTAACCCACAGGTCTTTTCCCAGGATCTTACCTGACTCTTCTAATTTTCCCGGAGCTTCAAAAAATTCTTTTCAAAGTTTGACGTAAGAGTGAATTATCATCAGTCAAATGCCTTCTCCAAGATTTTTCACATTCTTTTCATCATTGGTTCAATCTTTCTAATTTTCATCCCGGAGTACCTCAACAATTCATGGTGTTTCTTATCGTCATTCTCGGATTTTGAAGACCGAAGAAGAGTCCCTCTTAAATCCTTACCCGTATTTCCAAAGATGCGTAGTTCAAGCTTGATGCCATCCTCTCATAATTGTTTTGATTGTGAGAATTCTTTTCACCCATCCGGAACAATTCAAGAGTCTTTTTAGTTTGATTCTCCGAAGGCCATCATTTCAGAAGATTTATTCGTTCTCAACATTCAACTCTCGTTCTCCAATTCTTGCGGTGGTTCGTTCAAGATTTCTCTTCCTTCGTTATCATATCAATTTATTAGTTGTTTCAATCCTACCGGTGGTTCGTGGAAGACCTTCCCCAATTTACGCTATATCTCTCTTAATCCTTTCTACAAGTATAAGTGGTATGCCAAATCCGTTGCTTGTCATCAATCTAAGTTGGTGAAGGATACGCATATTGTAATTCTTATTCTTGTTTCATCGAGTAAAATTCAATTCCTCATTCCGGAGATTCATCAAAATTCTTGATCTCATTTGTTCATTTTCTTTCCGGAGTTCCAAGTTTTATCAATTATATCATCCCGAAGCTCCATCTAAATCATTGCAAGGCTTCACCTTGTGTTGTCAACTTCTCTTTCTTTTTATCATCCTTTTATTACTGGAGTTCTTCATGGAGGCTCTACATGGTGGTTCATCAAGGATTTAATTCATTCTCAAAGTGTTCTTCAAGATTCTTGTTGGAGGAGTTCAAGCATTCTTCATCTTGCATTCCGAAGTGCAATTCTTTCTCTCTTATCTTTTAAGGTGGTGTTATGTCATTCTTGATAATTTTCTTCATGTTTCATGATTCACAAGTTGTCAAGAATGAGATATTTAAACCCATCATATTTTTTCTTCGTCAATGAGTTGTTTCAACCCATAATAATCTCTTTGTTGGAGTTATCTTGGTATAGATTTCAATTAAAGCCTTCTCGAAGGAATGTTGCTATTATGGTGCTTATCAATGATCCAAGTTTTCTCCTATCCTCTCGGCGAGAGAAGTTTTCATCTCTTCGTTGATCTCAAGCAAGCAATTGTTTCCGTTAGTGGCGGGTTGTCACCTCATAATCTTGAGATGTGTTCCATAAGCCCACAACAAGCTTGTTCTTTTCGTTGTTGGTTTTCCAACAACTCCGTTCAATCCTACTTCGTAAGGATGCTCTTTAAAATTCATTTATGGTAGGAGATGTTGGTATCATTCTTCGTTATATTCACTCCAACTATCTAACTATCATGCATTGTTTCCGGAGGCTTTGTGATGTTGCTCTCTTCGGCCAATCATCTTGTTTTGTCAAGATCATGTAATTTTTCCTTTCTTATCCGTTTAGCCGGAATGTCGTGTTTTCATTCGAGTTCTCTCATCTTATCAAGTTTTGTCTCCTTCCTCAACCTGGAGTGCTGTCTGAAATCTTTCTTACCCCTTGTGCCATTCTTTCATTAGTTCCGGAGGCAACGTGTTGTTAATTTCATCGAGTATCCTCTCATCTTGTCATGATCATGTTAAATTCCTTCCATTTACAGTCGAAGTGCTGTCCAAATTATATCACTCTTATTCCTTCTCTATCTTGTTTTAACCGGAGTGTTGTCGTAATTAATCTTTATCGTTCCTTATACATATCGTTTCAACCGGAGTGCTTGCATGTACTTCTTGTCCATCGTAAACATTTTTGTTTGCTTTTCAACCTACAAGGTTCTCGTAATGTTCCTTGTTTCTCTTTTCTAACGGAGTGTTTGCAATCGCGTTCATCTACATTGTATTCTTCTTTAAATTATTTAACCTCTCAAGGTTCGTGGTTTCACTCGTTTGTCAAAGAAGTAGCTTTTGTTTTTACCTCTCCCTCTTCCGTTTCTCTCCGGTGCCGTCCTAGATCTCGGGACGAGATCCTCTCGTAGTGGTGGAGTGTTGTGACGCCCCGAGACCGACGCTCCAGACGCCTGCCATGTTTTGCGTGACCGCCGTGTGTTTTATTTGTTTGTTGCATTCATCATCGCATCATCCGCATTGCATCGGCACTCGTTGTCATCATTGTTTTTAAAACTTGCATTTGTTCGTAGTTGCCGCGTTCCCCCTTGTCTTCGTTGACCGTTCCGAGACCAACCGTGTTTTCGGTTCCCTCTTGTCAAACCAACTAACCTCTCTCGTCAGCCCGCGATCCCCTCCCGCGCGTCCGAAAGTTGTCCCGTACCCGACCCGGTTTGTTGTTACCGTTGGGTCTGGATCATCCCCTAACATCTACAAAATATCTCCATTTTGTTATTTGGACTCCCTACCTATTTATTCTCGTTCGTTCGATTGCGATCGGAGGGACGAGGTAGCCCCTAACCTAATCCGTGATGTATATATAGTCCACTCCTAGTCTAATTTGAGACCAAACCCTAAAACCTAGGGGATCTGTCCCATTCCTCCCGCCGCCACCCGACCAACTCCCTTCGCCCTCGGGATCCTACCGATCCAAATCCACCCGAGCGCCTCCACCTTGCTTTCAGCGCTGCCCAACCAGACCGCAGCCAGCCACCTCCCGCAGCCTCCCATGGCTCCCTTCGATTCCTCCCTCCTCCTGGCCGAGGAACCAGCGCCGCTCGCCGATCTCCTGCGCCTCCCCTCGTCCAGGAGCATCTGCTCCTCTGCCCGAGCACCCCCTGCCTCGGCCTCGCGACCCCGGAACTCCCTCCTGCAGCCCGTGCAAGCCACCAGGAGGCGGGCTCCCGTGCTGCACAGGAGCTCCTCGAGCCCTCGATCCAGCGGGCACGTGCCCGAGCGCCTCCTCACCTCGTCCCCGCGCTGCTCATCGGTAGAAACAGCAGGCCTCCTGCCTCGCCGGAGGTCGACTACGGCCGCCCAGGCCCGTGCTCCGCTGACCCTTGCCTTGGTCCCCTCCTTCCTCGACGCCGAGCTCGCCAAGCCCCGCCGCCAGGGACCTCCTCCGCGCCCCATTGACCTGCGGCTCCACCGCCCCGTCAAGTTCCCGGAGCCGCCGCCGCCTCGCCAGCGCCGCTCGCCTCCACCGTCACCCTCTGCATCGCAGCCGTGCAGGACCGCGTCGACCTCCTCTGCTCGCCCTCTGCTTCCTGCGTTGACCCCGCGCCAAGTACCGGCCTCGTCCCTACCTCCAGGTCGCCGCTCTGCCGCCGGAGACCAAGCTGCCGGAGCCCCAAGCTGCCGGAGCCCCAAGCCCCTGTGCCTCTCCGCCGCCCGCCAAGTTCCCCTGCTGCGTTGCCCGCCCGCTTGCTTCGTCTGCTTCGAACGAGGCAGCCAGCGCTGCCCCTTCGTTGACTTGGTCCAGCGCCAGCGTGGCCGGCCTCCAAGTCCTAGGCGTCAAGGCCCAGCGCGTCGCCTCAGCCTCTCCACCGACTGGGCTTGGCCCATGGGTGAGCTCTCCACAGCCCTCCTGTTCAGCCCAGTAGTGCACCAGATTCGGCCCATGTCTCGTTTTTTTTCGGTTCTGCGAATTTCCTAATTATCCAGGAGTTTTCAGATTTACAAAAAAGACCCTCTAGATCATGCATTTAATAACTCACAAATGGTGCATCGGATTAAAATGTTTTAAATATGTAAAATGCTTAGAATTTCATCTAGTTTCATAATATGCCACTTTCATCCCATGTTAAAATGTTTAAAAATGCTGTTTGTTTAAATTTGCTTAAATGCCATGTTAAAATGATTTATTTCATAACTAATTAACCGTAACTCGGAATTTAATAAACTTTATATGTAAATGGGCTAGAAAAATGCCTAGTTTAACATGGTGCACTTTATTTTGCTGTTTAACAACATTAAAATTGTGTTTATGGCAGAACAGTACCAATTCCAAAATATGCATATGAGGATTTTCCGGAATTGTTGTTTGTTGTTCCGGCCTCATTTAAACTTGCCTAAATAGTTAGTTTACTTATGCTTCACCTCTTGCCATGTTTAACAACATTTAATATTGTTGGGCACATAAACGAGAGAGAACTAAATAATTGATGTGGTGTTTCTTCAATATGCAACTCGTTGCATATTGAGCTCCACTTAACTTGTAGTTTTGTTTGTGCACTTTGCCATGCCATGCCTCTTTAAACCGGATATGCATCATACTTGATTGTGCATCATGCCATGTGTATGTGATGGTTGTTTACTATGTTGTTTGCTTCTTTCCGGTTTGCTTCTCTCGTTAGCTTCGGTTTCGTTCCGGAGTTGTGAGGATCCTTTTGACTACGTCCGTTTGTCTTCTTCATGGACTCGTTCTTCTTCCTTGCGGGATTTCAGGCAAGATGACCATACCCTCGAAATCACTTCTTTCTTTGCTTGCTAGTTGTTCGCTCTATTACTATGCTGCGCTACCTACCACTTGCTACATCATGCCTCCCAAATTGCCATGAAACCACCTCTAACCTTTGTCACCCTTCCTAGCAAACCATTGTTTGGCTATGTTACCGCTTTTGCTCAGCCCCTCTTATAGCGTTGCTAGTTGCAGGTGAAGTTGAAGATTGCTCCTTGTTGGAACATAATTATGTTGGGATATCACAATATCTCTTATCTTAATTAATGCATCTATATACTTGGTAAAGGGTGGAAGGCTCGGCCTTATGCCCGGTGTTTTGTTCCACTCTTGCCTCCCTAGTTTACGTCATACCGGTGTTATGTTCCTTGATTTTTTGTTCCTTACGCGGTTGGGTGATTTATGGGACCCCCTTGACAGTTCGCTTTGAATAAAACTCTTCCAACAAGGCCCAACCTTGGTTTTACATTTGCCTCACCTAGCCTTTTTCCCTCGGGTTTCCGGAGCCCGAGGGTCATCTTTATTTTAGCCCCCCGGGCCAGTGCTCCTTCGAGTGCTGGTCCAAACCGAGCGATGTCCGGCGCCCCCTGGGCAACCAGGGTCTATGCCAACCAGACGTCTGGCTCATCCGGTGTGCCCTGAGAACGAGATATGTGCAGCTCCTATCGGGATTTGTCGGCAGATCCGGGCGGCTTTGCTGGTCTTGTTTTACCATTGTCGAAATGTCTTGTAAACCGGGATTCCGAGACTGATCGGGTCTTCTCGGGAGAAGGAATATCCTTCGTTGACCGTGAGAGCTTATAATGGGCTAAGTTGGGACACCCCTGCAGGGTATAAACTTTCGAGAGCCGTGCCCGCGGTTATGTGGCAGATGGGAATTTGTTAATATCCGGTTGTAGAGAACTTGACATTTGACTT
Organism: Triticum aestivum; assembly: GCF_018294505.1. Lineage (NCBI taxonomy): Eukaryota > Viridiplantae > Streptophyta > Magnoliopsida > Poales > Poaceae > Triticum > Triticum aestivum. Next base: position 279,595,394 of record NC_057814.1, on the reverse strand, counting down.
AATTAAAACGCATCAACCGCGTGTGTAGCCGTGATGGTCTCTTTTCGGCGGAGTCCGGGAAGAGAACACGGCTTTTGGGTTATGTTTGACGTAAGTAGGAGTTCAGGATCACTTCTTGATCATTACTAGTTGACGACCGTTCCGTTGCTTCTCTTCTCGCTCTTATTTGCGTATGTTAGCCACCATATATGCTTAGTGCTTGCTGCAGCTCCACCTCATTACCCCATCCTTTCCTATAAGCTTAAATGGTCTTGATCTCGCGGGTGTGAGATTGCTGAGTCCTCGTGACTCACAGATACTTCCAAACAGTTGCAGGTGCCGATGATACCAGTGCAGGTGACGCAACCGAGCTCAAGTGGGAGCACGATGAAGCTCTTTTTCGTTGTGTTGTTTCTTCTCCTGTTGATCAGTAGTGGAGACTAGTTGGGATGTCCGGGGATCTAGCATTTGGGGTTGTCTTCTTTTATTTTGGTTCCGTAGTCGGACCTATGTGTGTATCTTGAATGATGTATGAATTTATTTATGTATTGTGTGAAGTGTCGATTGTAAGCCAACTCTTTATCCCATTCTTCTTCATTACATGGGATTGTGTGAAGATGACCCTTCTTGCGACAAAACCACAATGCGGTTATGCCTCTAAGTCGTGCCTCGACACGTGGGAGATATAGCCGCATCGTGGGTGTTACAAAGACCTTCCGATGAACACGACCATGCATTCCGTTCCGACCCAGCCGGTTGGCTCCCACGTGTTCCGTTGCCTCCCGATGAACACAACGCATTCCGTTGCCTCCCCATGAACACGACGCATTCCGTTGCCTCTCCATGAACACGACGACGACGCTGTTTCTCCGTTCCGACCCAGCCATGTCAAGCCCTCACCGTACGTATGCGCGAGTAGGTGTTCGAGACCCCGCCCGTATGTACACATACATGGCCGTATTTTCTTTCTTGCACCCTGGCCGATGTACGTACGTGTACATGCTACGTGCGTGCCTCTACTACGACACGTGCGCGCCTCTACATCCACCAGTATATATGTACGTACACGTTCGCGACCAGAATGACAACGCTACGTACGCTTGGACCTGGTGGGTCCCGACTGTCAGGCACTTCGTTGCGTGCGAAGATGTAGCTGGTGGGTCCCAGCAGTCAGGGGGGCGAATCGTTTTATTTTTTTTTGCCCGGACACACTTCCTTGCGTGCGAAGGTGTAGCTGGTGGGTCCCAGCAGTCAGGGGGAAACGTTTTTTTTCACGAAATACGGTGGCCCGTCCGGTGGGTCCCTGCTGTCAGGTGGAGGAATAATTATTTTGCGCGTAATAAGGAGGCACTTCCTTGCTGCGGCCATGGACCCAGCTGTCAGCGTCTCCACGCAAAGTACTCTTCCGATGGAAGTCGGTCGTTGACCACATTGACCACGCCACGCCGAGAGCACCACGGCGGTGGACGACGGCGAGTCCTAGGAAGGGGACAACATGGAGGCAGGGAAGACTCGGCAGTTGTTTCCCACGCGGAGGGGAGTACGACTGTACGAGGGTTTACTGGTTCGTCTGCCGTCGCCGGAGAATAACAGCAGGTGTGGGTGAGTAGAGGGATGGCTAGGCCAGCGATGGGAGTACGGTGGGGCGGTGAGGCCTGCGCGGCAGCACAGCTGGCCGCGGGGAGGAGGGAGCAGGCAGTCCCGCCGGCGCTTGTTTGAGCGGCTGGAGCAGGAAGAGCAGAGATTGAAGAAGCATGACGGCCGTTGGATGGACATCCAACAGTCAGTGCTTGTGCGTCAACCTTTTATTTAGGAAAGCCTCAAATCTGTGGAAAACAGCATACAGCCCATCTGCCATTATTTCTAATAATTTACAGCCCATTTACTAATTCTTAAGGTTTTTTTTGGAGCCCATATTCTTTTTGTTAGCATTACAGCCCATATTGTGGCCACGGTTAAAAAATTATATGAAATTTTGCATATTTCGGTGCGGTCCGAACTGTTTTTAATCCCGAAATTTCGACTCACATTCAAACTGATTTTAAAAATAAATGTATATCAATATAAAATCCAACAAATTCTTCACGCATAAAAATTAATGTAATTTAAAATCTTGAAATGGAAAAAAGATATTTGAAACTAATTGCCGGTTTGATGTGTTTTAAAAATGTATAGCCCATTTCTCATTACTGATGGGCCATTTTCTCGGCCAGCCGAATGAAAGCTCTCCTCGTCTTGAAAGATTTGCAGCCCAACAGGCCTGACAAAGCGACTTACTTGGCAAATCACAAAAAACTGGGCTGTGGCCGTGGACCCAGCTGTCAGCCTCTCCACGTACAGTACTCTTCCGATGGAAGTCGTTCCTTGACCACGTTGACCACGCCGCGTGGAGAGCACCACGGCGGTGGACGACGGTGAGGCCTAGGAAGGGGACTACGCGGAGCCGGGGAAGATGCGGCAGTGGAAGCCCGCGCGGAGAGGAGTACGAGGGTTCACTGGTTCGGCTGTGGTGTGAGGCTTCTGTCGCCGCAGGGCCTGGCCAGCGGTGGGAATAGTAGGGGGCGGTGAGGCCTCTGCAGCAGCATAGCCGGCCACGGGAGGCAGGAGCATGCGGCACGACCGGCGCTGCTTTGGGCTGCTGGAGCAAGAAGACCAGAGGTTGAAGAAGCACTACGGCCGTTAGATGGACATCGTACGGTCACTGGAGCTAGAATCGTTCATATTGACTAAGTTGACAAAGCCCTTCGTCCCCGTCTACTTAGTAGGCCCACAAGTCAGCCTCCCACCAAGGTGGGTCCCAGCTAGCCGGGGGAGTATTCATTTTTTTGTGCGTAATAAGGAGGCACTTCCGGTGGGTCCGAGCTGACAGCGGGGGAACGTTTTTTTCGCAGAATACGGTGGCCCGTTCGGTGGGTCCCAGCAGTCAGGGGGAAACAATTTTTTTCGCAAAATACTGGTGGCCTGTCTGGTGGGTCCCCGCTGTCAAGTGGAGGAATAATTATTTTCCACGTAATAAGGAGGCACTTCCTTGCGGCTGCCGTGGACCCAGCTGTCAGCCTCTCCACGTACAGTACTATTCTGATGGAAGTCGGTCGTTGACCACATTGACCACGCCGCGCCGAGAGCACCACGTCTGTGGACGACGGCGAGGCCTAGGAAGGGGACGATGCGGAACCTGGCAAGACGTGGCAGTGGATGCCCACGCGGAGAGGAGTACGAGCGTTCATTGGTTCGGCTGCGGTGTAAGGCTGCCGTCGCTGCAGAATAACAGGGGGTGTGCGTGAGTGGAGGGATGGCCTTGCCAGTGGTGGGAGTAGTATGGGGGCGGTGAGGCCTCCGCAGTAGCACAGCCGGCCACGGGAGGCAGGAGCAGGCGGCACGACCGGCGCTGCTTTGGGCGGCTGGAGCAAGAAGACCAGAGGTTGAAGAAGCACTATGGCCGTTGGATGGACATCATACGGTCACTGGAGTATTGACTAAGTTGACAAAACCCTCTGTCCCCGTCAACTTAGTAGGCCCACAAGTCATCCCAACAATATGGTGGGTCCCAGCTAGCAGGGGGGTATTCATTTTTTTGGGCGTAATAAGGAGGCACTTCCTTGCGTGCGAAGATATAGCTGGTGGGTCCGACCTGTCAGCGGGGGGAACGTTTTTTCGTGAAATACAGAGGCCCTTCCTGTGGGTCTTAGCTGTCAGGTGGAGGAATCATTATTTTGCGCGTAATAAGGAGGCATTTCCTTGCGTGCGGCCGTGGACCCAGCTGTCAGCCTCTCCACGTACAGTCCACTTCCGATGGATGTCGTTCATTGACCATGTTGACCAGGCCGTGCCGAGAGCACCAGGGCGGTGGACGACGACGAGGCCTAGGAAGGGAACGACATGGAGCCAGGGAATACTCGGCAGTTGTTTCCCACGCGGAGGAGTACGAGGGTTTACTGGTTCGTCTGCCGTCGCTAGAGAATAACAACATGTGTGGGTGAGTAGAGGGATGGCTAGGCCAGGGATGGGAGTACGGTGGGGCCGTGAGGCCTGCGAGGCAGCATAGCCGGCCGCGGGAGGAGGGAGCAGGCAGTCCTGCCGGCGCTTGTTTGAGCGGCTGGAGCATGAAGAGCAGAGATTGAAGAAGCACGACAGTTGTTGGATGGACATCCAACAGTCACTGCTCTCGTGTGTTGACTAAGTTGACAGGGTGTTGCGTGTGCGTCAACCTTTTTTTTTATGAAAGCATACACGTCAACCTGTAGTAGGCGCACAAGTCAGCCTCAAATCTGTGGAAAACAGCATACAACCCATCTGCCATTATTTCTAATAATGTACAACCCATTTGCTAATTCTTAAGAATTTTTTTGGAGCCCATCTTCTTTTTGTTAGCATTACACCCCATATTGTGGCCACGGTTAAAAAGTATACGAAATTTTGCATATTTCGGTGTGGTCAACTGTTTTAAATCCAGAAATATCGATTCACATTCAAACTATTTTGAAAAATAATTTATATAAATATAAAATCCAAATAATTGTCCACGCATAAAAATCAATGGAATTTAAGATCTTGTAATGAAAAAAATTGAAACTAATTCCCGGTTTGATGTGTTTTAAAAATGTACAGCCCATTTCTGGGCAAACCGAATGAAACTCTCCTCGTCTTGAACGATTTGCAGCCCAGCAGGGCCGATAAAGCAAGTAGGCCTTGTTTGGGTATTTCTTTAAAAAAATAGAATTGGGCTAGCCATTTTCAGCAAGAAAAAAACACAACTGGGCTCCTTATGTGGTAAACATAAATAAAACCCTGGCTAGACGGGCCATAGCCCCCGCACAGCCCCGTTGTTACCCTGATCCGTCGCTAAAACTAGTATAAATAACAACTTCTTGTTCCTCAAAAAAAATTGCGCGACTTGCTGGGTCCCTGGTGTCAGCCGCTCGTAGTGTAATTCTCTCGTTTATTGACTACGTTGACAATGGCGTGAGCCCCAGATGTCCAACCATTAGGAGGAACCATATTTTTGGGCTTGTACTATAGAGGCACTTGCTTGCGTACTGCCATGACGCTGGTGGGTCCCTACTGTCATCCTCTCCACTTACAGTCATCTCCTTGTTCCTCTCGGTTGTTGACGACGTTGACAACGCAAGAGGGCGGCGCACCGCGCACGTCGAGCGAGCCAAGGCCGCAAGGCGGAGGACGACGCCGAGGCCTCGGACGGAACGAACAGGAGTCGTTGAAGATGCGCCGGTCCAGTCGCAGGCGGAGGGGAGTACGAGGGTTGACTGGTTCGGGCGCGGGTGCGTGTTGGGGCTGACGCCGCCGGAGAATAACAGGACGTGTGGGGGAATAGAGGGAGGGACTGGCCAACATTGGAGGGTACGTACGCTAGGGCGGCGGAGGCACAGCCAGCCATGGGAGGCGGGAGCAGGCGGAGCCGACGGGGTGGTTTGGTTTGGGCGGCTGGAGGAAGAAGACAAGAGATAGAAGATACACGACAGATGTTGGATGTCAATCCAACGGCTGGTAGGCAGAATTGTTTGTTGACTGGCTAGTAAGTCGACACCACCTTGGATAGGCTATTTCCTCGTGGGTCCCAAATGTCAGAATCCAAATCTGTCACGGTCATATAGCCTTTCCTATGAAAATTTACAACCCATTTGATGTGCTAGTTCGAAATAAGTTTGTGGGTGCTGGTGGGAGCTAATCACTTGGCTTCTGTAATGCACAGTGAGCTCAAGCAGCCGGCGAGAGTGATGTCATTTCCCTTGGTTGGGATTTGTTACAATATTTCACTCTAAATTAAACGAATGGCAAGCCATTTGCCTTGTTTCAAAGAAAATATGACAGTCACAGCCGAGTTGAAAAGGGCAGGAACATCTAACTCCAGCTTACAAACTATACAAAAGCACGAGGGTTAATTGTTCATCAGGTTTACAAAAAAAATCAGATTGAAAAGGGCAACAACATCTAACTCCAGCATTGTTTTCGGCCGTCACAGTCAAATGGATCGGTCAGGTCCATAGAATGAACATCCTGGGTCGTAAAATTTACTGGATTATGACCACAATATGTTGTAAATAGAAGCCCGGCACGTTCAGAAGCTCCTTTGCCCACCTGAAACTCCTTTTTTTGCTCTTCGACATACCCATCCATCAAAACCATGCTGCTGATAAACTTAAGCCTGATGGACAATAGTAACCTCGCATTCAGTAGGAAGAATGTGACAAATCTTGTGTTTGCACGGTTGGCTACATATCGTTCTAGCGTTATTGTCTTCAATCGAATCTCATGAGAAGTGAGAAAATCTCGATGCTTACGAATCCACCGATTGGTTATAACTTTCTTACCCCGTCCTGTTGCCTAAATAGACATGAAGATTGAAAACAGTTAAGGTCTAAAAGAAGAGTGTCGAAAGAGCAACAGCTGAATGGTTAATTCTAGTACACTATATGCGGGCTTCCAATGTGCGTGAAATTATCACCTTTATATACAACTTCTCCAGACACGGAAAGCATTGCAGCAAGCCAATAATCTTGTTCAGATCAAAACTATTCATTTGGATATATAAGATCTTGATAGAATCCAGCACCATTGATAGGCCATCCATGGAGAAACTCTTCATTGAGCATAGAACATAATATTAGTACAAAATGTGTACTCCAAGATGATATATAAATTATGCGCAGAAATTTAAAATGCAGCTTATGGTTACAAGTGTAGATGATAATATAAAGTACCTGAAGAGCTGTGGAGCCAAACACCATATTGAAATGAGCACAGAGATCATGTATTACACCCAAGGTCTCCAGTTTAGGCGCAGAGAGGACGGTTATTTGCAACGGTGAATAACTAGAATCAAGGATCAACCTTTGAAGTGAAGGGGCATCTTGGATGATGAGCTGCCTTCCGTCAAAAGAAATTCCAATTCTTACAAGGTTAGGCGACTTTATTTGGAGACAACCGATTATAACTGTGAAAACAAGCACCAAGCACTCCAGCGCAGGGCAACTGGAGTGGATGATGCTGTGCAATGAGGCCTCCGATATACGAACCCGCACAAGTGAAAGTTTCTTGATAAATGGGAGTCGAAGGTTTAGTACCGGATTGTCTGGTAGGTAGCACAGCGCAAAGGTGGCGGTGTGGAGAGAGGACGAAAACCGCGAGATGGACATCGGTGCTGAGGGCACAAGTTCATGGCGTTCGGTATGTGGTATGTGATTTCCAGGGGAATAGTAGAAGTCAAGCAGCTGTAGTTCTGTGAATTCAGGGGATTTCAGCCAGGCGTCCACTGTGCAGGGCATGGTATGCTTGCTCAGGTAGCATGACGGGATGCAGAGGCTTTGAACGGAGCCCTGGTGGGAGGAGATGATGGCTCTGGGGATTTCAAAATCATTGAAGAGAGATAGCTGACGACAGTCGAGATTAAGGGGCACGACGTGCCATAGAGGGCGCCACCGAATTGAGAGGACTTGGGTGCGGCAGCAATCCTTGGTGGGGAGAAGCGAGATGATCTCCCCAAGGACGACGTCCGGGAGATCGCTGATGCGGTCCACCCGAGATTCTACGGGTTCCTGGGATCTGGTGGGGGCGGGGTCGCCGCTTCTCCTCGTGCTGCCGGGTGCGGGATCTACAACAGGCGTCGCCGCTGGCGGGAGCCTCATCTTCTTGGCGCTGGGGTCAGCCGACTCCATTTTCCTCGAGGGCGTCGCATCGCGCTCACGGATTTGAGCAGAGTAACGAATGACGAGCCTAGTTGTAGTGCGAGCGAAGAAGAAGGGGAGCTGGGGGTTTTCTGTAGGGGTGAGGAAGAAGGGGAGCTGGGGTTTTCTGTAGGAGTGAGGTGAGGAATTTGGGGGTACGAGTGGAGCGAGCTGACGTGAGGTGGGTGGGAGCGAGGAGGAAGAAGAGCACCCAGTGTGGATGGGCTTTTGAATTGATTTTACTATTTACTAGTGTGGATGGGCTGTTTTGTCTTGGGCCCAGAGAAACAATTACTACTAGTACAGTGGAGACACTCTACAGCTACCCAGAAAAACAATTACTACTAGTACAGTGGAGACACTCTACCGCTTCTGGCTCCTCCTAGGTCATTGAAACGTCTCCCTCTACTGAATGCCGTTATACTTTTGTTCACCGACATGCGGGCCATGCAGCACACAGGCCCAAATGCCATCCACCAAATTAGAAGGCACTATGCAGGCGGAGAGTCACCCCGGTCGTAGCGCGGCAGTAACGAGCCGTCGTATCACAAAACCCCACCTCCCCGCAGTCTAAGTTTGACGGACGAAGCAACCATCATTTCACTCTTCGCTGAATCCCCTTCTCCCTCACCGTCTTTAAGAAAGGCAACACTCGCATCTGCCACTGTTCTTCTCTCCGAACGAAGGGAAGGTAAGCGGATCCGTGATGTTGGTATATTTTCGTTTAGAGAAAAAAAGAACTTTTGCAAAGCAGTAACCGATCCTCACTCTTTTTTTTGTTTCATTGTCATTGCGATTGTGTTTTCCTTTCAGTGGTCTCCTAGTATTCATCAGTTTCATGATGGACCAAGGAGAACCAGGCAAAGATCTGCCGATATTGGAGCAGACGCGGGAGGCTGATCCCCACGAGACAAAGAGCTCCAAGAAGATGGAGGCAACCACCGAGCTGACCCCAGATACGCTCACGGCCACTACTGAGATGGTCAACGCCCCGTTTGAGGTTATAGCCCCCGTGGCACTGCAGGAGCAGTTTTCCCCCTTCGAGGATGTGTCCCCCCCCGCTGAGCTGCCCAAGATGATTTCCTTCTTTGCCGATCTCGATTATGGTTTTTCATCTAAGTATGTGGTCATTTTTTTATAAAAGGAAGTATGTGGTGATTAATAATGCAAAATTTTATTAGCTTCGATGCCATGCTATACATAGTGGTTTAAATAACTTGTGTTTCTTATACTGAAAAGTAATTCAGAATTTATTTCTGTTTCAATTAGAGCCCTGACGCAGACAAGGATTGTGTGGTTGTGCATGTCACTCGCTATGAGGCGGACGACCTGAATATACGCACTGGGAAAACAGAGTTCTTAGGCTGTTGGATCCTGGAAGCCATTTGCGGTTATACCAATGAAGAGTTGTATTCCAGCCTCACTGTTGTCAGGCGTGTTGTCCAGGGTGTACTGAAGCACAAGAAGTTCAAAGCTACTCCTTTGTTTGTGAGGCATACTGTTCTTGTCAAGCTTACGCAGGAAGATGACGTGGCATGCCTCCACAAACAAGTTTATCAGTGGCAAGGCCACAAGGTTGTCTTCATGAAGGTTCACAGGATTGAGCTGCTGCGGGACGTCCTTGATGATGTTCATGGCAAGGTCCGTCTTGTGTCCAGCCCAAATTAGATCGAGGCATGAAATAGTTGCCCCAGCTAGTGTTTAATAGTAGTTTGGATTGTGTCTAATTATCCGAACCTTGCCTGTTATCGAACCCTCTGGAGCTAGTACTCTGTTTGAATCCGTCTATGGGAACTGCTGCTACTTTTGTGTGCCCGTGAATCATGTGAGAACCATCATAATTGTTGCCGAAACAGATGCGTCCTCACTAGTTTTTTCATGAATATGGCATGGTAAGACATAAGTTGTCACGGTTTATCATACGAGCAGTGTGTGTTTTGATGAAATAGAGCACTCGTTCGAGAACCGTGCGCCGACGTATACATAAGTACTTGTAAACACTGTTGGTGCTACCCCACTTGTAAGCAGTTGTGCAAAACACGGCACATTGGCTCAGCTCGCTTCAACACTAGGCTATCGACCAGCTAACAATCAACAATCTGCTGTCTGACATATAATCAACTATGTATCTTGTTACAGTGGTTCATGTAGTTAATTGAGGCCACAATGTAATAAATTCCAAACGTTCACACGCTAGTCCAGCGCTCATGTGGAACACTCACATTAAACTCGTCTTCATAAAAAACTTGAAAAGCATAAGTTAAGCAATTTTATACATCTCAATGATTCATAGAACATAACAAACATATACTAGTTCACAGCAAAAGACAAAGTTGTGAGAAGGTTTACAAATCAGGAAAAAACAAGTAAGGCTTCTCTGAGCAAAGGGCCTCCCGGCAGGCTTAAATTTCCTGGAGTTCACTCTGGTTTTTTCTTGTTGCCACCATTCAGGGTTAGGTTCTCTCATTCCAGAATAACCAATTATAATTGTGGTCTCAGCTGGAATGCTGAACTGAACCATGCAGTGTACTGACCAGCTGAAATGCTTGTGCATTCCACTAAATTTAAGCACCGCTATTTGCAGAAATAAGCAGACCACAATGCCTCTTGTCCGCGCACCTGTCCAAAAAACCGCCGTGCAGCCGTGCCATCTAGTCCTTGGTCCATGGATGAACTGGTAGAAAGTGCATTCCGGACTAGGATGCAGTTGTTTTCGCTCGTCCCTGCACTGCAATCAGGAAGTAAAACGTACGAATCAGCTTCTTTTAGATTGCGTTGGTCATTCTACCTTAGTTACTAGTACCAATTTAGGGATACCTTGAAGACGGGAGGTTAGACAACGGCAACGAGGGATAGCCATCTCATTTTGTGCAGTTGTACTAAAATTGAGGTGTGTGCTTTTGATTTTGCGGATAGAAACGATACGGAGACAGACATCCCTGTTTGCGCAAATACGAAATACGGTTATTTAAACAGTGACCGATATTACTACTTTCCCCTGTTTCCTCTTAGAACCAAGTCCTAGATTCATGCTACAGCTTTCCCACTTTCTTCCCTGTTTGAACCAACGCTTTGAGTCGACTGTATGAACTAGCTTTACTTCTAATAATAGTAGAAGTCTAGGTGGCTTTGGAACAGCGGACGGAAGTAGAAAAGGATCCACACGAAGGGAGCTGGGGCAGTAGAGCAAGGCAGGTTTTGAAGGAATATATACCTGAGGGTCGTCGGCATGTGGCAAAGACGGCGTCGGGAGGCCGCATCTTGGCCACAATACCGCAGGGAGGAAGAAGGGGTCGGAGGCCCTCCCGAGCCGGCGCTCTCTCGGAGAGAACGACACGGCCGCCGATCGGGACATGCGGGCAGCCGTTGGTCTCCTCCCTCGCCGCCGACGACAGCGTGAACCATGCACCTACACCCCTGCCCCGGTCGAGGTTGTCCGGCCGGATTTGTGACCAGCCGTGAGCTGAGAGAGAGTGTGGCCGCCTATGTGTTGCTTAGATCTGGAGAGCGTGAGAGAGTGAACGAGAGGAACCCTAGCAAAGCAAGCGCTAAGGCTCCTGCTTTTATATATAGTGGAGTGATTTTGTTGTACCAGCTTCAAAAAAATGCGCTCCTACGTGTACCCGCGAGTGGGTGTGAGAGAACTAGTGCGTGCGTGCACCGCTTCTCTTCGCGAGAGTACAATATACTATGCCCAAAGAACGTTCGCCGCAAGAGTAATAGTATAAGTGTGTGACGTGTGAGCTAAAATAAAATGTGCGCGCCGTCTTTTGTTTTTTAGAAGTTCTAAGGGTAGGGTGTGAAGAGCACATATGTGCGTGACGTCTACCTGTAGATAGACGGTGGGTGCGACGTGCGAGTCTGCGAGAGGACTCGGGAGAGTCGTGACTCGTGAGGGTGCGTGTGCGTGAGAGAGAGGGGGGCACGTATCAATGCAATGCATGTGTCCGTAAATCATTATCCGACAAACGTTCGCCACAAGCCTTTTCCTGACGAACGCCGTAAGAAACGTTAGATCGGCATCCGCAGTGTCAGTTTTGCCATGTCATTTAACAGAACAGCCACTCCTCCTACACACAAATCTTCCACGTGAGTGTTAGCAACTGCCGTATGCTCCCTCCGTTCCGAAATGCAGTGCATATAGCTTTATTGAAAATTCGAACCTCGCAAACTTTTACCGAGTTTTCGTGTACCAAATTGCACATGTAGAATACCATGTATATATCATTTCATTCATCTTCGAGAGGTAACTATAAAGATGGGTGAGGAGTCTACAAAGAAAGACCATTGTATCACCCGCAGCAATTTCAAGCATCCTTTAGTGTCGAGGAATATCATAGGAACTCTATATGATATGATTTTTATAGGATTTTTTCCTTTAGAGCCAATTGGTTCATAGGAATAGATTCATATACTCCACATTTCAAAGGAAATAAACATGATATCATTTCTATAGCTTTAGAGCCACTTGGTTCATATGAATGGATTCCTATACTCCCTTAATTTCAAAGGAAAATAAACATTAGCGTATATTCAATAGAAAAGTTCCTATGATATGAACCAAATTACATCTCTTTTCTAATCCCTCCTCATAGGAATTGAGATACATGTCATCTCTAGATTCAATAGAAAAGTTCCTATGATGTGAACCAAATGACATCCCTTTTCCAATCCCTACTCATAGGAATTGAGATGCTCCATGTCATCTCTTTCCCTACAACTTCCATGTATACATCTTCTATTCCTAAATAGATAGTACAACCCACTAGTAGATTTTTTCCAAAACATGCAACTATGGCACAAGAACTATATAGTGTGCCAATAACTTTGAAAGATGGTCGCTGGATGAAGCTAACCCGACAGTGCAGAGATAGGCAAATCCGAGCACTACTGGCCGTTGGATATCATCAACATTCCACCAGATCTGCCACATGTACAATTTAGAAGACTCCATGGTCGAACTTAAGCATAATGCACAAACCTCAAAACACAAGCACTTCTCCTTTGTTCTAGAATCTTCTATATCATAATTGATTATTTTTTTCTAAATGAATTGCCATTATTTGTTTTTTACTTTATGATTTACAATGCACAACCCCATGAATCTTAACATTTTTATAAAACTAATTGATTTTGAATGAGATGAACTATAAGAACTAAACGAACATCTACATCATGCATATATGACTCAAAGCTTTACATGCTATAGTGTGTATTTATTCGTAATTTGGTTTCGAAATCTCATGCGTTCAATACATGTGTACCTTACTAGTTTTGAGTAGAGTAGCAAATTTCACGCGGCCCCGGGTATATCAAAATGCAGGGCCCATGCATCATTGCCTTTCGATCGAACCTACGTCCACAATTTTTTTGTACGTACTATATCTCCACTGGTCCCGGAACCCAAAATGCTGCCTCGTTCCCGTAAAACCAAGTGGCCCACACATATTTAAGGCGTCGACTCGAACCCGTTTACTACGACGTGGCCCCGCACGCCGTAGTACTCCTACAAACCCTACCGCCGCATTCATCATCGGTTTTCTTCAAGAGGACGAGGGAGAAGCCGATTTGTAGTGGAGGCGCTTTCAAAAAAAAGGATCTGTAGTGGAGACCCCTACCCTAGGGTGCCCTAGGTAGCTGCCGCACGCATCATTGTTTTCTCTTTTCTTTATGCTCTTGCGCCCTAGAGTGAAATGATGGTTGCTTCGTCCGTCCAGCTTAATGCGGGAAAGGTGGGGCTTTGTGATTTGACCCCTCATCGCTCATTTTCTACCACTGAGGCGCTACGACCGGGGTGCTTCCAATTCCAACCGCTGCTCCGAACTGTAATTTGGTGCATCGCACGTGGAACAAGATGGTGGATGAGCCACATGTCGGCCAAAGGGGTCCTGTTAAGTGTGTCGCCATTTCGTGTGCGGACTGACCCTGCTTGAGTTGCTACGCCAACACGACAGGAGCAGCCTACCACTTGGTTTTGCTCCTTGGTGAATCCCGACTATATTGATCTAAAAAGATACGTGCTGAACTACCCTCTCCATCTCGGTTTTTTTATTTTTAGGCGTCTCGGTTTATAGGGCCTGCACGTAGTTCTAGGTCATCCATTTGACTAACTAAATATGAGTTACTATGTCACAAAAAGTATATCATTGGATTGTTAAGCGGATGTAGTTGTATTTAAAAGTCGAGGGCGGGGCTTTTCCTGCGCGGTAGGCGGGGCAGTTCCGCCTAGTCGGTTCAACAGAGACGCGAGAAGACGAGGGAGTAGGCTGCTGCAAACGTAGGGCTGTGTGATTTGACAGCGAGTTACTGCTGGACAGGTGGGGCCCCGTGATTTGACTTGCCATTATCATTTTAACTGCGGCGCTACGACCGGCGTGAGTCTCCTGATTCCTGACCACCTCCATACAGGTGCCTCTCCCAATGCTCCACCATGTAGTAGAGGCTGGCTCTTGCATGAGAGCCCACTTCTCCACTTTTTCCTTGCCTCCCTTTCCTCCACATATGCAAAAATGCCATGTAAAGCGCACTATTGTACTTAATTTTACTTGCTCCTACAGGTGCTTAAGCTTGCCACATAGGCATAAAGTCTGATGTGGCAAGTTAATCAAGAAGAGAGAGAGAGACTAGTTTGGTAACCCAAGGAAGAAACGGTGCTAAGCGCGTGTACCTAGGTGAAAAGACAATTTTGAGTCTATAGCTAATTAAATGAAGCAAACTTAGCAACACCATTTCATTGGAAGAGGTCACTCCTTGGCAAATGCAATAAATACTAGTACTCCATGTGTCCCATAATATAAGAACGTTTTTGGCACTACACTAGTGTAGAAAACGTTCTTATATTATGGGACGGAGGGAGTACGAAGAAAGAGATAGAGAGGAGTAAAAAAATTACACTTATAGCTAACCTTATAGCCAACCTTGTTGTAGTATGAGTGACTAAGTGATGACTATGTATGACATGCCAACATCAGATAGCCTAACGCACCGTGTTAAATCTCCAAGGGTGCGACGGCACGAGCAACGCAACGGTCGTGGTAGGTGCGACCATGATACGGGCTGCTGGCAGCCCTTGGATCTGAGATCAAACGGTCGCATGCTAAGTTGCTGAAAATTTGCAGAATAACCTCCAGGATAGGATATTCACCCATAGGTCTAGAATCACGCCATGCAACCGTTTGATCTCAGATCCAAGGGCTCTCGGAAGCCCGTATCATGGGAGAATGGAAAGCCACTACCCTGCCGTTCGCACGCTGGCAGTTCGCTCCTACTCGTCCCCGCACGTCCTTCAATACTACGACGGTTCGCTCCTAGTCGTCCCGTCCATTCACATTACGGCAGTTCCACTAATCCTAACCCTCCTCCCAAATCCATGGCGTCCCCAGTCTCCACGATCGGCGGTGAGTACAAGGTTAGAACCATCACCGGCGATGAGTTCGACGTCATCTACACCCGTTCTTTCGCGACGGTGAAAGGATGCCTTTCTCGCTTCAGACGCATGTTTGAAAACTCAGTTGATGAGTGGGTCGCTGGGCTAGATGTTGAGTACACCACAGTCCTGGGATGAGAGAAGGATCTAAAGGATGAAGAGAGGAAGAAGCCTGCCGTGATCCAGGTTTGCGTACATAACGTTTGCTTGGTCTACCACATATGCCATGCCGATGTTGAGTGCCAGGATTTTAAGAACTTCCTCAAGGACAAAACAGTGAAATTCGTTACTGTAGACTTTAAGAATGACAAAGAAGTCCTGGGTCGGATAGGCCTCGTTGTAGGCAACCCCTTCGACCTCCAGAAGAATCGGCTGGTGCCCTCTCGTCAGCCTTCAATGCTGACCCTGGCAGGAGCCATGGTTCATCCTTCGTACCGTAAACTGGAGAAACCTCATTACACGTTTCATCGTCATGCATGGCAGCGAAATGTACTAGATATAGACCACATCCACTACGCTGCAATGGATGGCTACCTTTGTTTCAATATCTACAAGGGTTGGATGAAGAGCAACAGCCAAGTGTGCGGTTCAAGCAAAGAAGTATCGGCCAAGAGGAAGAGGGACAAGGACGAAGTCGAGGACGTGGACGAGGACTCCGAGTAAGGTGGCAGTGTCGTTGCTCATGGTGGTTCTAAACTTCTAATGCAGTGTCTACCGGATTAGTTGCATAGTTTAATTTCAGGTGTGCTTAGTTTAATTTGAGGGGTGTGTTGTGCTGAGCCCCCAGCAGAACTATGTTATGTTTCTTCTCGTTACTTTAACTCTTCAGTATGTACATACTACTAGTATTTCTTTAATAGAATTTAGCACCCGAATTAAGCATGTACTAGCTTTTTTAATAGTACTATATGCATAATTTGGCGACGAGCGCTCTCTATATGTACCACCTTTTTTTCAATTTCAATTTTTGCTCCATGGCGCAATCCATCGATAGTACTACTGTACAAAAGTATACATTTTTAAAAGGCTAGAGTACTGTTCATCACATATATAGCCAGTTAAATTCTCAACCTAGAACGACGTGCATGCCATGTAGTAAACCGATACGGAGGAAGTATAGTAAAAATGAGGTGATTTTACCGAGCGATCGGCGGGGGAGCATGGCCTGTCATGCGGTCCCACGTGTCATGATGTACCAAGGCGATGCGCGTGTCCCTCTTGAGGCAGAAGCAATAATACGTGGTTTGAGATGATGGCGAACCGAAGTGTGAAATAATGGTTGCTTCTTCCGTCTGGGAAGGTGCGGCATTGTGATTTGACGTCTCATTGCTCATTACTACTACTAGGCCGGTACGAGTGGGGTGCGTCCCCCCTACTGTTCTGCACTGTTATTTGGTGCTTGACACGTCGACCCGGTTGCTCTATGTCCCACATGTCGGCAACAGGAAGTACAGAATTCATGAAAGGGAGCGTCGACGGAGGAGTATACTACAGAATTCATGAAAGGGAGCGACTTAGTTTTGGAAAAATCTGTTTTTACGGAGTACGTACCCACTAGGGTTTATAGGGCTCATCTAAAAAACATTCGTTTTTCCGTTTGATAAGTCTCAATTCTACTATACTAGTAGTAGTACCATTACATGTTGGATTTCGTGGTGCGTTAGATCACCCGACACAAGCAGTGTCAAGAGGAAACTAACCAATGCATGTACAAGTTCATGGAAATTTAGTGGTCATTCATGCATTCGTTCTAATTAATTCCTCGGTAAACATAACTTCTTGAGAAAAACGAGCGTACTAATTACTTGTGCAAACTACAAAATTAATTCGACCACTCACCGTCTACCTTGGTTGGAGAGATTTTGAAATTGAGCCATAAACTGGAAAGGTGGGAGTAGTAACTTTTGTCTCGATTACTATTTGTGGCCTTGTATAGATGCAAAATGTATTTTTTATAGTGGCCTTGTATAAGTAAATGGAGGGAGTACTAACCAAAGTACGTAGTAGGGACGAGGAGTAAACAGAGGGAGTAGTAAAATTTTCTCCTCGTGCTGCGAGCCACCGCGCGCGTGGACGAGGGAGCGGGCGTAAAGGCATACAGTAGTAGTAGTAGTAGTACTCGTAAGCAAGCTTCACCTCATCCTGCGAGCCACTGCGCCCGTGGGCGGGGGAGACGGCGTACTAAGCAAGCTTCTCCTCGTTCTGCGAGTTGATGGGACACATCAAAAGTACTCCAGTGTATAGAGCCTTGCCTCTAAGGTAGGCCCCACATGGTTTGCCTCTTTTTTTAATTTAACATAACGCGTCAAGTCGCAATTTGTTTGTTCACCCGTGGTAGACGATCCTCCCTCCACCAAGTGGACAACCAGTACACGTGCCAAATTACCACGTGGGCTGCCTTTTTCATACAGAAATGAGCTCCACCGTGTACCCGCGCGGGTGTGGTTGGGAAAGAGACGGGAGTACGTGCGCCGTGCGTGCACCTCTTCTCTTCGTGCACGTCCCCCACCTACGTGGGTGTGTGAGAGAGAGATACAAACCTAGACATAATGCGCCGTCCATCCCCATGCCTCCGCCCAGTCCGACCACCAGTCACCACCACGCCCCACTCCTCCTCACCTTATCTCTCATCTTTCTCCCTCCATTTTTATATACAAGGGGCCACTATCAAAATTACAATTTGCAGATATACAAGGCCACTAACACTAATCGATGCAATATTAATGGTGTTTGCCTCGTGGTACTAGCAAAGGAGGACATTAATTATCCCTTGCATGCATGCGGGAGTTTGTGAAAAAATGCATCTTGATGTTCCGTGCAATGCACGGGCATCTTGCTAGTCCATGAAAACAACACATGGCAAAATTCCATGGCGAACGAGGGATTTGAATCTGTTGGGAGGGGCTGTTTGGATCTTGCCCGGGGTAGCCAAAATACTGGCGACCCTTTTGTCCACCGATGCCTTTGCCACCGATGAACAAGGAATGGCTCGGGTGCTCATGCTGTCATGCATCCTCCAGCGCGCACGTTGGAGACGAGCTCGCACGAGCTGTGTTTTTTTGTCCCACAACGCCGCCCGAGCCGCCCGCAGACCGACCGGCGACCCGCAAATTACACCATCCAACCGTAGCCGCACACATTATGACAGCAACTCAACCAACCGAACGAAATTCACGCAAACACGTAGACAAACTGATATTTCATATAAACAACGACGGAAATCATATAAAATACCAGATTTTCATACAAACATGACGGATTTCATTACATTCAAATGAACTACGCGGTGCTAGTTCTGGACAGCACAGGTACATAATACCTGGCCTAAATGGTTGCCCGCCGATCGATTTGTGTTCCTCATGTCCGGCATCACGATCACCGGACTGCCGGGAGCCCCGAAGGTATATGCTTCAGCGCAAAGGACGGCCCGCTTCCCCACTGCCCAACTGATATCATTGGCTGGTGCCCAAGATGATGGTGGCCGGCACCGGTTCGAGTTCATCACCGGCCACTACTTCGCCATGGCCGGCACCGGCTCGAGTTCATCCTAACATTCCCCTCTTCTGTGGAGCCCATGCGGGGTCGACGAAGGTCCTCGCAACAAAAGGATCTGGCAAGACACCTGCTGTGTACGCCGGTGTCGCCTCCGCGGTGGCCTTCATGGGACCCAAGCGGCGGCGGCCTCCCGTGTTCTACTTCTCCTCGATGATGGCGGCGGACGCGGAGGCGCTGGCCATCGACTCGTCGCTCTCCGCGCACCCGGCTTCTGTCGCTGCTTGCATGGCGCAGCCGCCGGCATGGGAGTCTCGGCCACAGAAATGGGAGACGCGGTACGAGGCGGCGGCGTGGACGGCAGCAACGATGCCCGTGCGCCGCTCCTCGTCGAGCTGGCCTGGAGTGGCGAGTTGCTGAACCGCGCGCCGACTTGGGGCGGCAACTGGCTCCGTCGGGCGAGGGAAGGGAGGTGGATCAGCGAGCTGCATAGCTCGTATCCGACGGGCTACCCAGCCGGCTTGGATGCGGAATAACTACTCTTCGTAAGCCATTGTAAGAGTGGACAAAATGGTGGAGGAGATAGGGGAGTGGCGGAGGTGTGTGATTCTTGGCCGGCGTTTGGCCTCGTTTAAATAGGAGATTAAATAGACGGCGGACGGGAGGAGCTCAGCCGGCGTTGCGTTTAACGCTGGCCCAGTCATGAACGGACGTGTGTCCATAGTGGGTTTCTCGGCTTCCACACGGGCGGGTTTCATGGAGGCGTTTGAATGCGGCACGGAGGCGTGTTCAGCTGGGCGTGCCGCGAGTGGCGCCCTCGACTCTGACATAGGACACCGCGCCGTTCTTCCACTGACGTGTGGGCTCTTTGGGTGTATGGCCTGCATGTCAGTGACCCAACGCAGGCAGCGCACAACAGAGGAACCTTTGGTGGGCCAGGGCGGTCAGAAGCGGGCATTTCATAAACCGATGATTGTTCATTGAGTGTGACGTCATCTTTTTCATGTAGATAAGCCTACTATGTTGATAGCCCGTTCGATACGTTGTGATTCATAAAGACCGCTGCAAACATCAATGTTCTGCTTATCACAGATAAGATTGATTAATACCCGTAACAATCCATGTCCTTAACAAAGGGTGCATGCACGTATAGGTTGAGCGTGTGTCTTGCGTCGTGTGCTGTGTGCATGCAGGCGTGCGAGTGTTGCGTGCGTGCAAGGGTACGTTTCAGTGTTGCATGCATGGGTGTGTTCGTGCGTGTGTTCGTGAGTGCATGTGTACGTGTCAGTGTTGCACGCCAGCATGCGTGCGTGTGTACGTGTCAGTGTTGCACGCCTACATGCGTGTGTGTCTTGCGTGCGTGCATGTGTACGTGCGGGGTGAGGCTACACGTCAGTCGACTGACTTTTTCATCTCTGGTCATTACATTTTCCAGCCGTTGGATACGAAATCAAGGGCCTCCAGTTTATCATCAAACTCCACCCCCCTTGAGCCGCCAGCCACCACCGGCCGAACCGCCAGCCCCCGCCGCCCGCGGCCGGCCCGCCCTCCCCGAAACCACTCCCCACCGCCGGTCCGCCGCCACACCGGCCATCCCTCTAGCCCCCCCCCCCGCCGAGCTTTTTCTC
>NC_057814.1:279571407-279574983 GCF_018294505.1 Triticum aestivum | reverse complement strand
TTTTCTCCGGGGATCCCCACCCCACCGCCCAATGAATGCCCCCCAACCGCCGGTGACTGCCAACCAGAGGTCTCACGACTTCGAATACCCACCGACCACTAATTTATTACCATTTCTGTCCTTCATATACGCGCTGACGGGTGGGCCCTATGGTAATGTGCGCTGCTGAATGTGGACCGTTTGACTGGTCAATTGATCGTGTTATCAACAAATTACGGAGTTGTATGGTGAGCCAGTGACCGTATGATCACCCTAAAATGTACTCCTATTTTATTAACACAGTACAGACTCAAACTACCATTTCTTTCTTTCATATACGGGCTGACAGTTGGGCCCCACGGTTACGCGCCCCGATGGTGCAACACTAGTTGCGCCGCGTGGAACATTTGACTCGTCAATTGATTGTGTCATCAACAAAATATGGAGTTGTACGGGTGAGCCAGTGACCGTATAATCATGATATGTATTTGTTTAACACGGTACAAACGCAAGGGCTCATATATACGCGCAAGCACTCACCGCTATAAGCGCACACACGCGAACCCTACCCCTATGAGCACCTTCGAGAGAGTGGGCCAGCATATATGATCTTGAGATTTTACGAAGTCACCATAGGTGCCTCGTAGTTGAGTGGAACGTCTCCTCCCACTGAACGTACATCGCCGGAAAATACTGAAATTAACACAAGATAAATGCGAGCACCGGGACTTTAACCTTGGTGGGCTCGAGAAACCACTGTCCTCTAACCATCCAACCACATGTTGGTTAGCACGACAAAATGTATGTGGTGACCGTGATGAGCTTATTCTGAAGTCCAGTGACCATATCGTGCTTTCGCTTCAAATACAATGACCGTAAGTGTCGTCAACAAAATACGGAGCACGCATCAAATGCAAAGTCCGTCAGTGTCATCAACAAAATATGGAGTGAGCTAGATACCGTTGTACTATTGTATATGCTTATTTTCTTAGTGGCCGATTGCGTGTGTGGTGTGGTGGGCACATCATTTCTAGTTGTGGTGGGTCAACATGAAGACTCGTGGGTCGGTTCCATCCTGCGCCACATATAGGTTGGACCGAGACGTGTTATACGAAGACCCATGTGGAGGACTCGGCGTACAACACGAAGCTACCAGAGTCGCGGAGGACTCTATCCCCACTGGTGATAAGCCGACTATATATGATTTGTAACCCTAGGCCCTTAGTATGTTATACAAGCTTGGGGGCTAGTTCGTCGATAGTATACACACACACAATGCCTGGTATTCACGTGTACTTTGTACACACCCCTATCACTAATATACAGTACCAGGAGTAGGCTCTTTCTTCAACTGCAAGGGTCCGATCCGAACTAGGGTAAAACTTTGCCTCGTATTACCGTCCAGCCTAACAGCCAGGGGTATCCTACCGAATGATATGATGAAATCATATCTGCCAACTACTAAGAGAGAGGTGTGTCGGAGGGGGGGCCAATGTGTGCGAGAGAGGCCTAAAGATAATGTGCGCGCGGGAGACACGTAGGCACATATATGTGCGTATAGAGGGCTAGTAGAGACCGTGCATGTGTATATATGCATGTGAGAGAAATAGTGTTCTCCAACTGAGATTAGTGAAAAGAGTGGTACATAGTAGTCAGAAAGAGAGAGAGAGAAACAGAGAGAGCATGTGCGTGAGACACCCCGACACCCTGAGAGAGATTGTGAGCATGTGTGAAAGAGAAATGCCGATGCATATAAAGTGTGTGCACTTATGCGTTAGATAGAGAGATATATAACGCGTTTGTGAGAACGGGGCGAGGCATAGTGCATCTACATGTAAAAGGCGGTTCTACGCATTAAATTAAAATATAAATGGCATTATTATTTTTGGATGAGATCATGAATTTTGCAAATTGCGTATGGACGAAAATCGGTCTATCAGACACCCATACTCTATTGAATTCTAGCATGTGCATGTGTTTATTTCATATTATCGATCCATAGAGTGAGAGCGGTTTGAAATACAGGCAATGGATGCTTTTGCAATTCATATATAAACATTAATTAGTGCACTCCATGTTGTTAGTGTGAAGCACTTTATACATTTGTCACTTGCATGGATACATTCCAAATTGCTAGCTACGAAATAGAATACATGTCGAATTCAACATAAAGGGGGTTTCGAAGATTCGAATTCATAGGAAGTGCATTCATCTATTTGAACCCGAGATAATGGCATTTGTAAATCAGATGTAAAAGGGGGCATCAATCTTTGTTGTGAGTTTGAACATGCTATATATATTCATACGCATATCTAACTTTTTTTGCAACCAAGGAGATTATATCTGGAACCATGCATGAACTGAGGTAAGTTGCATATTTTTTAATATATACTCGTGTACAATGTATATTCAAATGTACCCCCTCCATTCCAAAATAATCGTAGCTTTAGGATTTTCAAGAGTAAAGATTTGTGAAGTTTGACAAATCCTGAAAGTTCAATTCAAGAGAACCGAAAAAGTTAATGCTTCTGCTCCCAAATACTGAATGAAGCGCCAAATAGGCCTCTGGTCACCCGAAACCGCGCGAGACTAATGTTTTGGTGGTAGGAAATTACTGTCCTGACTCTGGCCCGTGTAGCCTATCGGCTCGATGTCCAAAGGTCTAAACCGGGGTAGGTTTGTAACTTCACCAAGACGCCAGTCTCAACCGCCTCCGAGAAGCATTCATACGCCGTGGGCGCCTACCCATGCGCTCGGCCGAAATCTATCTCGCCCACATTTGGGACACCTGACATGACTGTCCTACCCCCAACCTGCAATATGTCCGAAATTTTAGATGTGGCAAAGTTTGTAACTTTCCCCAAATTTCAAACAAGCGCGTCTCAAACCGAAACATTGTTCCCCCTTAGTTCCCCGCCTCCCTCCGTTTCCCCATTCATACTCCGTGGGTGCGAAAACGCCCTCTCCACCAGCCGCGAAGCCCCAGCCTCCTCCGTCCTCCACCCCATAGCGGCCAATCCACCGCCGCCCTCCTCCATCACGCCGGAGCCGGTACCCCGACGTCGTCGTCCAACGCAACTGCAACCGCAACGCCCTCAAGGACTTAGCATCTGAAGCCGAGGCAGAGCTGCCTCACTGCTGCGGCTCCACTGTCGCAACCGTCCACTGCACCGGAGCTGTTCCCGCTACGCCGTCGTTCGCCGCCTCGGATCTACTTCCCCGCCGCCGACAGACGGCCACCGCACCACACTCAACAACTTGGCCATGGGTTCGTCCAAGGCTGCACCGTCCTCCACAACTTCTGGTTTCCGGCGAACAACAAGAAGATCGTCGGAAAAACAGAAGGAGGACACAACACTGCCAGCAGAAAGAGGTAATCCTCTTCCCTTATTCGTGCAAATCTTACGTCTCCGCTCACACCGTATTCATCCCACGAAAGAAACTAGTTGAGCACTTCTTACTGCATCTTCTTCGTGATAATAAATGCACAAGGTTTCCTCCCTTTTACTATTTCACCTTTGCTAGAGGTCAGTAGCCCGCCTGCAGCACCCGCTTAGGCGCGCGGAGCACCTAGTCCGCCTGTTCCCCGGGGAAGCG